>NC_142181.1:14629718-14882218 GCF_026936395.1 Plectropomus leopardus
GGCAGTAAATGGTTGTGTTTGCAGTGAAAATACTGTATCAAACAAACATTGTTAGGTTGGATAAGGGACGAGTATAAGGTGTTCCACTGATAGTTTGGTCTTTCAAGCGGATCATAACTCATACAACTAAAGCTGCACATTAATCTGAACCAGTGTTGATAGCAGGGTCCTAATGAATAATTTCCCTGATGTTTAGAGTTTCAACTTAGAACAGTTGTTTAAAGGAAAGATAAAAAGTCAAAATTGAGCACAATTTAATTTATAAGGTTCGACACTGTCCCAAGAGAGCCATCTGAAATCCTTAATCACATCTTTAAATAACCAAATAGTATTTTAAATGCTGCTGAAATGAATGACACTTTGCACTGTGCATTATGAACATTGCACATTATTGTACAAAATATAATAACAGCCCACAAAATAAAGGTTATCAAATAACAATAGACACACTCACCCGGTAACTTTCATACATGAGTGCGCACACACAATGACAAACACACACACATACTGTACATCCAAGCATTTGAGGATCTTTCTTGCGCTCAACTAATGACAAGTTGCAACACCTCTCTCAGTCTAATGAGACGACATCGAGCAGGCACAAGTGTGTGAAGGCTCGGACGTATTTTCCACAAAGGTCATGCACACTGAAGCCTGAGAGAACATTTGCAAGTGTGTGATGTGTGTTTGTGAGAAAGAGAAAGAAAGGGAGAACTGTTGATGATCAAAGCTGTTGGTTAGTCTTGCATATTGATCCAAACTCCTGTTTTCCTCTGGGTATCTTCATAATAAGTTAAATTGACTCGTAACTGCGGACTAACAAGGGTAGCAGTGTTTAATTGACTAGTCGACTAATCCAGCACATCCCTTGTTGATAGCTCTACTTTAGTTACATTTGCAAACTGTGCTAAAACAATTAGTTGATCAATCAATTCAACCGGCTGAACGTTTATCATCAACTATGAAGGCAATCAATTATAATCTAATTATTTATCAAGAAAAAGAGGCAAAGATTCTACAGTTCCAGCTTCTCCAGTGCGGTTATCTGCAGCTTTTCTCCGTTTTATATTACAAAACAGAAAAGAACACAACTGAGTAATATAGAATAGAACAGAATATAACACAACACAACACAACACAATACAAGAGAATACAACAGAACAGAACAGAACAGAACAGAACAGGACAGAATAAAATACAATTCAACAGAATACAACAGAAAAGAACAGAACACAATGGAATAGAATAAAATAGAATAGAACTGAACAGAATGGAAAATAATAGAATACAACAGTACAGAACAGAATAGAAAATAATAGAATACAACAGTACAGAACAGAATAGAACACAACACAACAGAATACAAGAGATGAGAAGGGAAGAGAGGAGAAAAGAAGAGAACAGAACAGAAGACGACAGAGAAAAGTAATATAAGATTAATAATTAGAGGAAGAAGAAGAATCATTTTTTTGGGACAACACAGAGAGTAAAAAAAATAAACAAAAAATACATAATTGAGAAATGAATCTATAATATAAATCATCTTAAAATTGCAGACCATTATAATTTGTTAAGGTTTTACTAAGTTTTATTTCCATCTATCCTTCTTATCGCTAGTGTTCACATTTTTTCAAACACGCAGTGCATTCATATTCATCTCAGTCTGTAAGTGTTGTGAGTCTATAGGTAGGCGTGAAGCAGAGGAAACACAAGGTGACTGGAGTGATTCCCGCTGGGGCCGTCTAAGCTGAAAATTCATGCACTCACAGAACTGTAAAGTGCCTCAAAAAGAGTGTTCACCACATGGTGTATGACTAACAGCTTGGAGACAAGAGTGCATCTGAGTGTGTGAGTATTACTTAACCTTATTGTTACTCATACTTAATTTCCTTAAACAACACGAGCAGTAAAACAACAGCAGGAAAGCGACAATGACACACCCTACTTTGGAAAGTCACGCAGACATACGCAATCACACACTTAACAGTGCGCTGCACTGTTTGTATTGATAACCTATTTCAACAGTGCAATGCATTTGTTAACCTGACTCCACTCTGTGAGGCACAGCACTCTGAAACAATGAATCTGAATGCAACAAGCATCAATAACACTGCTGACGGGACATGGAAAAATACTGAACCAGGCAAGATAAAAGCCCCAACATGACATGTTTCACCTTGTTTTTAAATTACATTCACAGCATGTATGGACCACATCATAGGTCAAATGAACAAAATTGCTTTGAACATTTGTCTTTATTTGCAAAAAAATACTTTAAAAGTTTTTCATTGTATGAAGGACACAGCTGCCTACTGACTGCTGCAAATGTGCTCCAACTGCAAGGCCCATTTGGGGGCTTTTATTCTTAAGTGGCAGGTATTCATTTTGTGTTTTAGAATTCATCAGTTGATCAAATGATCTGAAAAGCATAAGTGTTTTGTAAGCAAAGGTCTTAAGATGACTCATAACTTTTCAAGCACTGCAGATTGTGCTTCATTCACACATCAATAAATTTCAAGGTAGGTGTGTGGGCGTCGTGCCATTGAAATCATAAAATCCAGCTCTTTATGTAAAAAGCCGTGGCCTCCTGTGCTACTCTGCTAAAGCTTCTGTATATTCTGTCATCACAGGTTGGAATGTGCCACAAAATAATAAACCCTCCTGACTTCTATTCTTTAGAAATCATAAAGCCGCTGCATGTCAACATTTTCTAAAGGCTGCTTGTGTGGTTGCTATGTGAGTTAGGACGATGGCAACCTGAACAGTTTAGAAGCCAGTTTCCATACCAACATGCACTGTCTCCAAACTATAATCCATCTCAGCAGCATTGAGAAGTGAGTAGAGGCAGATGAGAGGAAGAGAAAAAAGAAAAAGTAAAGTGCCCCCACTGCCCTATAGAAATCTCGATGTGGTCCATTGCTGTTTATAACACCTAGCTGCTGAGTGACCATATACTTTGCTGTTTCTGTTAATGGTCATAGGTGTGTATATGTTAATATAATATTTCTACACTCCAGTGTTTCGATTCTCAAAAACACTATCAGTTTTTAATGTGGCCCTTGTTTTTCCCAATTTCATCAATTGGAACAGATATAAACAGCTTAGTTTACAGTTTAAGTAGTCTTTGCCTCCAACTGCCTGACCTCCATCTGGACAACGCACTGATGTATGGCATTTATGGTTGTGGGACGAGATTTTAACGGTATGATAACCATTTCAGAAAATATCAAAATGTCATGGTATACTGTATTTAAGAGTCATTATTATCAGTTACAATAACCCTTGAAAAAATGAAAGCAATAGGGGTCTTTTGTTTTGGTTTGTAATCAAAACTTGAAACAATTTTTAACTGGGGTATGTGACAGGCAGTCAAAGAGGGAAGAAGGTGTGTGCGCAGGTGAGATTATCTGGCTGCACATTTGAAAATAAGTTAGACTTACAAATGCACATGTATGATTGCTGCCAACTTTCACACGACGATATACCACTGCCACCCTAATGACGTCACATGCAAAGAGGCTTTATACTAAATCGTAACCCTTGACCATGATAAATTCCAGATTTTTTGCAAAAACACAGTACTAGTGAGTGTGTGTGTCAGACTTCTTCACCAGCAACTCGCATTTGCATATTTGTCTGTATTTGTATGGTTTAGATGAAAAATATTCTGACGTAGTAGAGGGATAGAAACAGCTGATTCATTTATCATTTCTGAGTCTGCTTTTAAGCCTGACCTGATTGATCACTGCTGATAAAATTGGACACTATTCAGCAGGTAGCCTGCCTAAAATCCATCTCATCTTTCTTTCTCCAAGTGATTTTAAAGTTCTGACTGAGCCAAGTGAAATAAAAAAAAAATCTAGAGAGTGTTTTTGTAAAAATGTGCTCAATCACTAAAGAGAAGGTTCAGCATACAAAATGTGGTGTAGATATGTGATGATACAAGGCTGTCGATTGCTGAGCATCTGGAGTAATGATGAAACAAGGCGGTCAGTATATCATTAAATTAGCTAATGTTATTATCTAAGCAATAAAAAAGGAGGACTTTTACAATTCTATTGGACCATGGTATGTTGCACTGTAATAAACATATGAATTAAAATTTATTAAACTATCTAGAATAATATAGGAATGAAAAGCTCCATCTTAAAAGAAATTCTCCTGAATGCAGGAATCCCTTTGGAAAAAAAAGTTGTGAGTAGGCCTACTTCTTCTATAGCTTCCAACAGCCTGCCAACAATCCCAGTTAGAGACAAGTTGAAAATAAGGCAATGTGCCTGTGGCCCCAGGCAATAATAGTGAGAGCTCAGCGCGAGCAGCTGGATGAGACACAGAGCGATGCATCCTGATGTTTCTATATAATTCCATTCAAAGTCTGACTGAGCCTGAAACTAAAATAAAGTAGTCTGTAGAAGTCTAAAGAAATCACTATTCACTGCTGAATATTTGGCTGTTTGTTCATTTAGACACTTTGGTACTGTGAGGAGAAGCTCCACTATATTTTATCTGTCATCACACTGCTGTCAGAACATCAGCTGTGTGATCTGTGATGATAAAACGCTGCGCAGTTATCAAATACTCAACTGTATTAGAGTCAAACTCGCTCACTGCATTAGATGATTGTTCAACACTTCTGCTGTCGCAATGTTTTGGCATGAGATTTGCGTGGGCAGTGTGAGAGCACGAGACTGACAGTGAAAATGTGTCCACGCCAAGAGCATGAGAGTTGGCAACCCTGAAATATGTTAAAATGCAGAACAATACACTTAGCGTTAGACACAGTTACACAGCGGAGGGGAGCTGCTTTGTCTGGAGCTGTACCACTGATCATTAACACATCCTCCCTCTGCAGCTGCGCTCGGACCCGGAGATGAATCTCCGAGTGTGACCGGCAGAGGCTGCACTGCCTGTGGCCACTACCAGAGCCAAGCTACACTGATACCAATAGTTTGTGAATCGTCCTCTTGCCACTGATTAAGAAACTAAGAATTTGTCATGATGGCAGCACCCGATCCAACACTGTTACTGGTCAGTGTCTGATTTTCTACTTGTCTTTATAACGGCAGTGCACCTGTTCTGACACTGTAACACGTATCAGTTAATAACTTTAAATAACTGTAGGGCTTGTGTCTTACAGACAGGGATGTTCCTCAATCAAACTGATGAATGATCCTCTCCTCCGTCCAAAACAGACAAGCTATACAATTAACGACCAGAGATGGCTTGTTAGCTGTATGGGTTGCCATGTTGTCATGTTACACTGCTTACAGAGAATGAGGAATAACTTTACAGTAATACAGACTGTCACAGCATTTGTCAGTGTGTCCACTTTGTCCATGCCAATTTACTTTGAAAGAACAACAACCAATAGGGATACAGCAACATCACATCCTCAGTCACACTGACCAATGGTGCAACTTTTAAAATCTATCACTCACTGACTCACGCATGCTGCGGTCCAGCCAAAAACTAACAGGGAGCTTGGGGCGAGATTATCTGTTTTTGGACACGAAACCTGGAGAAAGAGGACGATCCAGTTTTTCTGGGCTTCCGGCATCAAAACGGACACAGGTTTGGTTGGCTCTGTTCTTTGATCAGTCTTTCATGACTATAGTGACCCTGGACTGGCCTGACTCTGAAACTAAAAATGTTTCAAGGACATCATAACTGATCCTTTGACCCATTTGAGGGTCACTGTCAGTCACTGCTCACTGCTAAACTCTGCACTGGTTCAAACTTACAGGGAAAAACTGCTGTGTCTTCCCCTGATGATCCCTCTCTGAGGAGATATTAAAAGGGACAGTTCAACCCCAAATTGGAAGTACACATTTTTCCTCCCACCTGTAGTGCAATTTATCAGTCTAGATTGTTTTGGTGCAAGTTGCTGAGTGCTGGGAGATATCAGCCGTAACTATGAGAACTAGAAGGACTGTCAATTGGTGACAATAGCTGACACCAAATCAGCCAATCGTAAAGTTCAATTGCAATAGCCAGATTTCAACCTGTAAAGGTTGCACATGCATATTTATGATATAGTACATATTTATTTTGAAGAATTTAAATTGCATTAAAATGTCAGGATTTGGATCTTTATTTATTATCAACGCAGAATTCCAACATTAATTAACTTTCAGCTGAAAAATGTGGTGCGTATGTTCACACACCACATTTTAGTTACTCTTTAAGACCAGCATAATTTATGTCAATTGGTAACCTCCTCAGTTACTAATGTTTCATTTTACAGCTAAAACCACATTCATGTCCATCCCAGCTAATTCAGCTACTCACCGGCCTCATAATAGGTTAAAGTTTTTGTTGTTGATGTTTTCATCAAACATCTCCAACTGATCCCCTGTTTATGATGTGTGTAAATTTCTTAATGCTGTAAAGAAATACTGGATAGAATGGGGTATGCAGGGTTATACTTTATAAGATACTAGAAACAATGCTGAATTGTGCCTTTTGCATTCACACTATACAACAACCTGAAAGACAAAACACCTGATGTTGTAAAGTAGAACAGCATTGGAGGTTGCTCAAAGGTGTTCCCTACAAATGTTATAAAACCTCTGCCTCCGTTTGACTCTGGCTCATTGGTTTGTTATGAGTTCAGTCTGCTCAAAATGTATACTTGTCCAATATGAAGGTTGAAATATTGTTACTAATGACTTTACTAATAAATAAAAAACAAACAAATCTCTTTATAGATCTGTTACAAGGCATTTAAAAACAACATTTGGGTTGCCAGGTTGTTAATGATCCTTTCAGTTGGTTCTGCTCCAGTATCACACCTTGCATTTTTTTAGCTTGGACTTTAATTCATCAGGAACACCCCTCTTATAGACCTTGATGGATGCAGGTTGGACCCACTCCCAATTACATTACTAAATGCTTTCTTACTTTCTCCTAAGCAATCACATCTGCAGTTATAAATGCTAGTAAGTCATTAATAAAGGGTTTCTATGGCAACCCATCATGTCTGCAGTTGTAATTGTTAGTAAGATGTTAAATAAATGGAATTTGGCTCTGCAGCATTTTTTTTCCCCCAGAAGGTAAGAAAAATGATCCACTGAAGGGGTTACCTGATGAACTAAAGAGCATCAGACAAAGCAAGTGTCTGGGGGAGGATAAACACTAGTGAAAGGGATTTTTAACAACCTGGCAACCCGAAACCTGTAAATACTGAAGGCTTACAGTTTCATTGTGTAGTATTTAGGGGCGGAAGATTGGCAAAAAAAATTGAATATAATAAATGTGTTTTCTTTTGTGTATAATTATCTGAAAACAGAAATCTGTCTGTCTGCCATGTTGCAACCCCATGTTTCTACAGTAGCCCAGAATAGACAAACCAAGCACTGGCTCTAGATAGGGTCATTCACATTTGTTTTGGAGAAAAGGAGAGCTCTGTGGATCAATTGGCTCATGGTAAAAAACTCCTCAAAGTCTGGATCTTAAATTTATTAGAGAAAAAAGGTGAGCACAGATAAAGAGGTGCTGGGTTAGTGGTCGCCTGTCCTGGGCCTAACACTGATTTTTAACATGAAACTGCTTTATTCAAAGTTTTTGCCTGTTTTAATCAACTGGTTTGTTTGTTTCAGAGAGGAAGAGACCCCTGCTGATAATTCAGCTCCCAGAAAAAAAGTCCTGAGCAATGAACATTTAAGGAATTCTAACTGGGAGTTCACACTTGTTACATTAGAGAAGTTTCAGTTGATTGCAATATGCAGACCACTAGATGCCACTAAATCCTACACACTGCTCCTTTAAAGCCAGTCTATAAAGCATTAGTAAATGATTTAAAGTGCCATAAAGTTGCAACTTTACAACACTTCATGAAAAATGCACACTGAATAGTGGCACACCTGAGGTTAGGAATGCCTAAGAAAAAGTGCTTGTAAAGTAGGCTACTGATCTGCCTGCAGGTATTTGGAGAAGCACCAACCTGCGTTCTTTAATCAAGCTAGTGGATGGTATGGAGGACAGCATTTGTTTCTTCTAATATGTGCTTTCCAAATAATCAACATAAATAAAGGTATCAAAACGTGTGCTTGTGTCTGTGTTTGTTTGTGTAAAGGAGAGCTCCTCTCCTGTCATAGTTAGCTGCTTCCTTCCTGATGTGCTTTTCAACAATGTTCAGGCGCACAGACTCACAAACACATTTCCTTCCTTTAGTGTTAGGTTATTGCGGTTCATGTCAGAGGTGAGTGTGAAACAGTGGGCAGTGTTGTGAGTCAAATCCAGAGGATGGGGAAGTGATAAAAGAGATAGTGGGATAAAGGAGCAGACAGAGAGATGGAAGGAAGGCGGCAAACCTGCTAACAGGAAGCTAAAGACGTGGGTGGGGGGGGGGCCTGACCCTGTCAATTATCATCAGTGTGGCCTGTGTTAATGTCGGCGTCAGCTAAAAAGCTAAAAGGTGTCACAGCTGACACACAGTTGCATGAACACCTGCACACTTTAAAGACTAAAAACACACACTCACAAACACACAGGTCAAATGGAAAGTGAGTGAGTGAGGGCTGCGGAAAAATCTCCTGCAGTGAGAGAGGGAGAAATAAAGAAGTTAGAGCAAGGTTAAAAGATGGAGAGACAGAAAACAAAGACAAAGCAGCCTACAGGGGGCAGAAGAAAAACATGGCGATGAAGAAAAACACTGCAGCAACAACACACAGCAGCTGTGGAAAGAAACCAAAGAGTAATAGATGGAGCGAAGTCATGCAGGAGCAGTTAAAAAGAAGAGAGACAGAGGAACACTGCACCAAACCAACAAAACACCCTCATCAACACTTCTGCTCTTCTCTTTCTCCTTTCTTTTTTTGTTGTTTTACTTTCTTTGCACAGAACTACCAAACAGCTAATGAGGTGTGGGCGACAGAGCCCAGCAGTGCCCAGCAGTGCAACCCCGTACTGCATGAAACTGTACTCTGCACTCTGTGTGTGTGTGTGTGTGTGTGTGTGTGTGATGTACGTATGGGGATGAAAACTAAATATTTGATTGATATTTGTGTAGTAGCATTTGCATGTAAATGCATATGGGTGCCCTGGTAGTAACCACATCAGTAGGCAGATGTCTGGCTATATTATTACCTGCGTGCTCTCTTTATCTCACCATTTCTCTAATCTAATTGGTTCCTCAATTCAACCTATCAGAATGAAGCGCTGCTGAGAGTCAGTGTTGAGCTGGCTGAATAGATGCTACAAGTGGTAATGACGATAACAGTGTGTGTGCGTGCGTGTTTTTGTGAGCGTGAAATAACCACGCTGATTCCGATTTGTTGCTATGGCACCCCATCTTCCTGAGGTGCAAAAATCACGGAACAATTTATACCCACAATTTCCTCTCTATAATGAAGCAAGGAATGTACTGACCCTGGCACGCACAGACACACACTTACACGCACACACACAAACACACACACCAGCAGCATTATCCTCTCAAACAGAAAGCTTGATCTTTTGGTACAGATTTTGGATCCAAACTAAATGGAGTAATAAAAGGAATAACCATATTTTTAGAGGGGAAATATTCCTGAGCTATAGACACATTACCTCAAAAACACTACAGTAAAGCTTGTCTGAAATGAATTCCAAATTAGACATCCTTTAGTACCAACAAAGTCTGTTTTTGCAGGAGCCTGTTTTGTAACTTAAAGAGAGAATTATTCATGTGCAAGACAGCAAAAATATCAAATGGGAATCTTTTTCACATGTAAAATAATGATACAAGGCATTTTACTGCAGAGAGGCAGAGGAAAGTAAAGGCTGACACAAGGATGTTGTTCGCGTGTGTAATAAAAAAGCTTATTTGCACCTCAATATAAAATAGTAGTGACTGTAGTGCAAGCAGTAAGTAGTGTTGGTTTTCGGGAGCTACGGATCAAATCTTTCTCAGCTCATAGAATTTGTCCAGTTTCCATAGAACTGTAAATATTCAGATCTTATTCGTTTTCCTTACAGAGATCTTTGGTTGAAAGTAGTTTGGGTGGCATCATAGTATTACGGTAAACCAGGCTATTTAGACATACCAAAAGTATGTTTTTAAATTCCGTCAGAAATGCAGGCGCCTCTCTTTCTATTCCTCTCATTGTATGTGGTGCACAGCACGCACCACCAGAGTTCAGTCTCTGCTGGTGGAACAGGCCGACAATAGGCCGATATACCGACAAGTTTGGGGGTATACCCAAATCTAGTTAAAAGGGCAGTCAATCTCCACATTGTATAACAATTTAGAGTTGGTTTGTAAAGTTGGTTTTCAAGCTGAAAATAAAAATAGAGAAGAATAACAACAACAAGCATAGCACGCTGACTAGAAATCAATCGAAACTGATATTCAGAACCTCTAACCAACGTAATAATGCCCATGTCGGTTATATCAGTTACTTTAAAATTATGTTAATCATTTTCCCACCGGGGTTGCAAACTCTCACGCATCTTGCGTATGTCTCAAGCTTTTAGCACTCTCTAGCCAAAACACCGCAACAGCAGAAGTGTTGAACAATCATGTAATGCGGTGAACAAATTTGACTCTAGAATACAACTGAATGTTTGACAACTAAGGTGCATGTGATTCCACGCTGTTTCACTGTCGTGGATCAAACAGTTGATCGTTCAAAAGCAGCACAGTGAGAGAGACAGTCAAACAGAGCGGAGCCTCTCCTCACATCACCAAAGTGTCTGAATGAACAAACAGACACATATTCAGCAGTGGAAAGTGACTTCTTTAGACTTCAACAGACTACTTTATTTTAGTTTCAGGTTAAGTCAGACTTTGAATGGAATTATATAGAAACATCAGGATGCATTGCTCTGTGTCTCATCCAGCTGCTCGCGCTGAGCTCTCACTATTATTGCCTGGGGCCACAGGCACATTGCCTTATTTTCAACTTGTCTCTAACTGGGAATGTTGGCAGGCTGTTGAAAGCTATAGAAGATGGATGGAATTATTTAGAAACACCAAGAAGCATCCCTCTGTGTCTCATCCAGCTGCTCGCACTGAGCTCTCGTTATCACCAAGGGCAAATGCAATGATTTGGGGGCCTGGGGCCACAGGCATTTTGCCTTATTTTTGACCATTCTCTAACTGGAAATTTTTGGCAGGCTGTTGGCAGCTATACAAGAAGTAGGCCTACTCAAACGTTTTATTCCAAGAAATATGATTAATAGCAGATAGCAGAAGTTCAAGTCAGAGTCCTGCAGTCAGGAGAGGCTGGCTTATTATCAGCAAATGTACTTAAATTTGCCTTAAGTTTGTTTAAGGTGGAGCTATTCATTCTTATATAATGCTGGATAGTTTGATAAATAATAACGGATCATATGTTCGTTGCACTCCAACACACCATGGTCAAATGAAACCGTGTCAATTAACTATGCAATAAACAAATTAAAAAAAGCGAAAAACAAAATTCATTCATCGTAATTGAGGTAAAATGTTCAATTAATCATGATATTGATTTGAGGTATAAACACCCAGCCCTACTAGACAGCCAAACACATCATCACCAGTGTGAACGTCTTTAGGAGGAAGACAAAAGGACTGCTTTGAGGGTCTGATTCCCAACTGCCCAACTCTCAATCAGATCAGCAAACTTCTTGCTGCTGATAAACAGATTAGAAGCAGCAGTGAAGGACTGCCTTTGAAGCATTACCAGGAATTACCATAGCAGCAACAGCTCACATCCAACATCCATTAATAACTGTTAGGTAATGCTAACCGTGTGATGGCGCAGTTAGCCCAGTCACTGTGTGTGTGCAGGTGGACTCAGCCAGGCTCAGAGTTCATACACCCAAAGCAGTGAATGAAAAAAAAGTCAACCACACGGGAAATGCAGTCACTATTTACCAGAGCTGCATGTAATCAGAACATTTTACCAATTATAGCCAGAACATATTGGGTATTTTCACCTGATAATTGATTAACCAGACAATGTGATTCAATATTGAATAATAGCTTAAAGTTTGGGTTTTTTATGATTATTTTCTGGTTTTCTGAAGTCTTCTATGACAGTGAACTGAATATTTATGTGATTTTGACTGTTGGGCAAACATAACAAGCAATATAAATATAATCAATTTGTTTTTTGATAATTATGATGGACACTTTCATTATTTTATCATTTTATACACAAAACAATTAAAAGATAAATCATATTTAGCTATGAAAATAATTATTTGCAGCTCTTAATTTAAAATCAGAGTTATGATCATTTAAATCCTCTGTTGTCATGTAATTATGTATTTCAAGCCCAGATGGGTGGTCCGGCAGTAACACTGAAAACGTCACAGTTGGGTTAGACCGAGTGGATACAGAGAGCAGAGTGACGACAGAAACAAGCAGCAGTCAGAGGAAAGATGGCCAGTTCATCAGTTTGAGCACAACAGAAATGGAGCATGTCCTTTGAAGCTATGTCACAGACGGACAGTCAACAGGTCAACAAAAAAGACACACTGCCCAGGTGTGAATACACAATGACAATTATGGGTGTGCCAACACACACTCTGCCTCGACATGCCATGAACATGCATGACAGATGTACACACACGCCCTCGACATACATCCGTGCCCACACCTAATTAAACAGACCTCATGCACACTCGTGTGACCTTGTTTTGGCCTCTTCCTTCCTCTTCCCTCACATTTTATCACTTTCCCTCTTCCTTCCTTATTTTATTATTTTTTCCTTAAAATAATATATTTTTCTTTCCTCTGATATCCTCTCTACCTCGCTTCAATTGTATTTTTTTTTCAGGTTTGTAATGACAAACAACTCAGTTCTGCTGTCAGAGTGCCCCCAAGTGTACAAATAACTAAACTACACTCAGCATGCAAAGTGGCTGGACCTTCTGGAGGCATCTCAGCTGCATTTACATTCAATGCATTACTGGAATTTATTTTTCATCCTTTTTGAGTTTGACTTTTTGTCTTTCCTTTTCATCTCTTACTTCTTATATAAAAGAAAAACAATAACTATATAGTGTGTGCTCCCCATTTATTCAAGAGAATATGAAGCAGTAAATCTGTAGACTTGAGTGGTTACAAAACCTCCCATAGCACCTGAACACATCTTGAGTTAGCGCTCTCATTCTCATTTGGATTATTGTCAAGTATGACCGCACCGCCCCCTGTGTTTTATGAGGACTGACAACCAAAATGGAAACCACTTTTTGAATTTTCTTGACAATTTCTCTCAAGGGTGCAGTAATTGTACAGCAACCACTGTAGAGCAGAAATGAACAGCAACTTCCGTGCTGACTTCATCTGAATGCCCCTGCATCAATTACAACACCACGTCCACCCCCTAAACACAAACTTCAAAGTCATAAAAGTGCTCTCTCGCTCTCTCCTTCTCGCTCTCTCTCTCTGCTACAGACACACACTTACACATCTCTATAAGGAATACCAATGAGCTTATAGTTTCCATTTCAAAGGGAAGAGCTGGGCCTAAAGAGGGTAAGAATTAAACATAACGTCTGTCCCCCTTAAAAAGGATAAATAAGACAAAGAACGGAAAAAGAAAAACAAGACAAGAAAGAGGGAAGTGTAATCCATTGAGAGGCTACAGTGCCAAGTAGGCCAGAATTACAGTACGCTGGCAAACTGCACTGACTTTTCTTTCCTTCTTTCTTTCCAATCTCATCCTCTCTCTGTTAATGTTTCAGTCTCTTCTTCAAAGTGGCATTTTCTCTCTGGTGAATCAGATCAACTGTGACATAAGAACTCTAGAGTAAGATCTAAGGGGTGTGTGTGAACTAACATGCTTTTATGCTTATATGTGCTTATATGCCAGTGTTACAAAGGATCTATAGTTTCTCAGCAGGAACTCACTCAAGCAGGGAATCCTCAGGGGCATAATGTGTCAAGTAAAAGGGCATACTGTATGTAATGCACATGTCTACATGCGTCTCTCTCTGCAGCAGTGTGTGCTGTTGAGTTTGAGTTAGTGGTGGATAATCTTCTGGTGCAGAATATGTAATTTCAAGAGCCCGACCTTAGATCGTCTTGTTGGGTTGCACAATGATGGGGCCATTGTTTCTCAACTTAACAGTGTGTACTTCAATGTGGCTTCCCGTGAAAACACCCTCAACTGACCGCACCACCGTCTGCGCCGCTATGACGCTAGCTCTGCTACATGTGCTTTGGAGTGCTAAAAGTAGTGTAAACAATGGAGTCAGAGCGCACTCTGCTGGACAAACTATATAATGAAACCATTTCTAAACCACCCAAGCACCATTTCCTGCATTACATGGTCTGGAAAAAAAGTTTTCTTATCGGCGCATATCGGAAAAAACGACTTGTGCTGTAATATTGCGAAGGATTTTCCAGCAGCTGACGTTGTCTCTTTGGTTTCCACATCCAACCCAACAGACCCTGAGACCACCTTCAGTTCGGTGGTAAAATCGGATTTTAGCCTGTGAGAAGCTTAAATCAGCCAATAATATCAGTAAACCAATAAATTGGTCAGGCTCGAGTAATTTCACACATTCCATTACAATAAAGATGTATATCTGAAAAATCATGATAATCAGTGGGGGATATTGTTACTACCATCGGCGTAGATTTCTGCAGGGTTGGGGGTGTAACAGGCCACATGTTCCCATGCCTGATGAACCAGTCATCTCAAAACTCATTGGAATGGGCACGTTCTTGGTTTGGACGCAGGCAAGGAAAATGTGTACATAAAAATGTGTTTACATATTTACATATTACATATTACTGTGACATACTTGTTTGACGCCCGCATTTCTTTTTGGTGGAGAAAACCCATGCCCCTCATTTCATATGCATCCTTCAATACTTCAATCAAACCTTCCCCCTTGGTTACTAGATATAATAAACAGATGTAAAAATCAGTTTTTACATATTCATTTTACATAATCTAGTGACCAATAAAATGCATCTATCAGGTTGGGAACCGTTGGTCTAACAGTATCAGATATAAAGGGAATAGATAACATTGGATAAACATTTATGACAAAATACTTGTGGTCTAGATTACAATTCAGATGGTACACAGTAGTCTGTACCAGACAACATTTTGACAGAAACATCCTCAATCCTGCACATCACAGAGATTAAGGGATAAGAGGAGTGATTCTGTTCCATGATTAAAACACTTTATCTCATGATTACAGCAGCAGGGCCAGGCTCGTTGCACTAAATGTTAAAGTACCGACAAAGTGTAACAGTGCCAGTGGGTGTGTGTACCACAGCGTGTGTGTGTGTGTGTGTGTGAGTGCATAGCAGTCTATCTAGGCGGCAGTGCTGCCTGTCCAATCTCCACACTACAGCTGAGGAAATCAGAAATCATTTTCTCTCCAATTTTCCTCACCTGTCATCTCTCCTCTTTCCCCCTCTCTCTCTTTCCCCTCTCTCTCTCTGTAGTTCCCGTCCTTAAAGATGTAACTTGAGCTGATTCTATTTTCTGTTGTTAACATGGTTTCCACTTAAATGCCTTTTCTCAATTTGACGTCGCTGGAAAATGATTTGTGGCTGCCTTTTGTGACCCTCCTCAATACTTCCCCTCGTCTCAGTCTCAACACCTGTTACCAGAGAGACACTTGCTCAATCACACACAAGCACACACACACACACATATTCACACATGAATAGAGTGCACAAAGTCACACATAAATGTGCAAGTACACACAACTACAAAGGCTTACATGTGCTCACATACCAGCTCTGATCACAGTGGTCATTATCTGCCATTATAGGCCCAAAGTATGTATTTAGGATGACAGGTTACACACACACAAACACCTTCATCTTTATCAGCCAGTGATCAAGGGGTGAGAAAAGCATTGCTAGAAACCCTCTGTCACCATGGTAACGTGGTCATAACAACCTCCTCTTTTCCTCCTGGTAAAAACAAACCTCATTCTCTCCTGAATCCTCCCTTTATCTCCACCTGCATCGTTCCCTCTTTCTTACTATTCTTATTCTTCATCTCATTTGTCTTCCTCTACCTCTTCTCTTCCATCCCCTTGATTTTCTTCTACGTCTTTTTAAAATCCAATCCCTCCATTACTCTGCTTCTCCGCATTCTTGTCACAACTCTATGCTTTCCCAACTTTTCCAGTTAACACCTCTCAGCCTGCCTTTTCCTCGTTACACTCTCTTTTCCTTTTCTCCCTCTACGACAAGCACTTTCAAGCCTGAAAAATACAAGCGCAGATTGAGACAAACGTGACACCAAGCGGCAGACCAAAAGACAGCTCCGAGGACTGAAATTGACGACAATGCAAAGAAACTATCTGAGAAGGACAAAATCGTAATTGTAAAGGACATTTTGAAGGGAAAATCCAGATTTTTTTGGGCACTCACTTCAAAATTTGCTTTCACAGCGATACATTTAAAGCCAGCCCAGCCAAAATAATAAAAAAATGTGATACAACAACATGCAATACACTGATGCAATACTGTGTCCATTGTCACGTAACACTGCTTAAAATTATACTTTGTAACTACTTGCAAGTATGTGAGAGAAGGTTGGTGTTACTATTCTGCCCAGAATATCATTTTTGTTAGAAAAACATAAAAATTAGTAACTCATTTGTTATTTGTGAAAGTTCCTGTAATCTCTGAAATAACTGATACACATTCACTCTGTTTTACAATGTGTCTTAAATAATGCAACATTAGTAAACAAAGACTATAGCAGGAATTTGTGAATCAACTGCACGCTTCAGACTTTATGCTACAAACACTGAACTGAACTACATGTGCTCCTGTTGTCCAATGAATGCCAGCACAGAAGCCCTTTTTACACAGCCTTTGCACTACAAAACTGCTACAAAGCCCCTTCTTTATGCCTCCTTTGCATTTTACCCACAACCAAACAACAGCGGTATCATGCCGCTTTAAGTGTCTCAATATAGCCAGCATGCCGGCATCACAGAAGCAAGAGAGGCGTGACAGGCATAATGTTCAACACAACTATGCTGGCCTCAAGTGTGTTATATAAAATGTCAGCAGGGTTTTATAAACATTAGCAATGGCATAACATATCAGTAACAATCATTTACTGTTGCTGTTGTATGGTGGCTGATCTCGTCCTCTGCTCTGAGGGTTAGGAGCTCCCAGACCACATTTTTTTTTCAGCCTGCGGACATTTATGGCTGCTGTTCTTCTTCTTCAATTTAGCTGCTGACTGCAACCACCATTTTCATTCCATAACATGCCATCAAATGTCACACTAGTCCTGCTCATAATCCCTTTCTGCCTCTATCGCTTTTACATAGACACCGTTTCAGTACTGCTACAACCTCTCTTGCAGGCTCAAAAGCAAGTCAACTCTGTCCTTCCATTCTGCAATCATGCCCTTCATGCAGAACAACAAGGCAGCATAACAGTGCAATATTACCACCTTGAACAGGCAGTGTGACAGGGGCTATTGTCTTAAAGTGGACTTCTGCTCTTGATCTTTCATAAGGAAAATGACCAACATGTTCAGGATGAAGCACACGGCTGTACATACATATAGTAAAGCTATGACTGTGCTGAAACTGTTCCAGTCTGCTGCTCTGAGATAAGTCTGTCTTTTCTCTGATTTGGGGCAAGAGACGCGATGTGTGTGAGCCTTTGCTCTCCCACAGGAGGGATGACAGGTAGAGACACAGACGAGACGAGAGGGAGAAAACACTCTGGAGGAAACATGAGAGAGATGCACAGCGCAAAAGGAGGCACAAAGGAAATTCTCAGATGATAAAAAAAAAACAGTTACACATGTCCTCCCAAGTTTACGATACACTGAGGTCTGCATATTTAGTTCTGTGATTCCCTAAAACATTTTCTGATAGAAGTCCATGTAGCCACTTTCTGAACATGAGTCCGACACAGACATTGGGATCAGTGTAACTGTAGCTGTTATGTGACACAGGGAAGTAGTCCGACACAAGGCAGAGTCAACAGGATGACACTCCGAAGCATGTCAAATCCAATGGATTTCGCTCTGCTTAGAGTTTGATTTGCATACAACTGACTTGACTGTCAAATTTTAGACTGTGCAACTCTGCAGATAACAAGAAAGGAAGCCCTGCTGCTCATTCAAAACAAATACAGCCCTGGCTCAGTTCACTCAAAAAACACAGTATTTTTTAGTTTTCTTGTTACTCCATTGCACAAAAACAAATTCTCCTGAATGCTATCTGCACCCTTTGTTTCAAACTTTGAAAGGGACGTTAAAGATGGTTAATAACATCTATTGTAAAGCAAACCCCGAATTCACGAAATATGGTTTAGGGCACAAAATGTAACTTAATTTGATTACATGACTGACCCTATTAAACATAACCATGAATAGAGATGTTTTCCGATAGCCCAACTTGCATATCAGTCAGTACACAAATACATACAGAGAATGAATGCCAAAAAACTTTTTTTTAATCCAGCATAAAATATAGCCAAATTGCTCACGTTTTGCTAACAGTTAACGTTACACGATTTACCAGAAATCAATTCTTCTTTACAGCTCTAAAACAGTAGTTACAAGTGGCCGCAAACTGCAAGTTTCTATGATGACTACTGTTTAAGAGGTGCAAAGATGAGTTGATTTCCAGGAGTAAAAGTATTTCAAAGTTCATTAATAAATAATGTTATATCAGATCAGTTCGTAGAGTTGCGTACTGCCGATATCTGAACCAGCCTTTTAGGCAATACGAGTATCAGTATTAGAAGAACTCCAACCAAAACCATAAGTAAGACAGTGACAGTATTTGAGAGCGCGCCAAAGAGTGAAAATGGTGCTGTCATTGCCTTTATGAGGCCTATGGCTTCAGCGACAATGAATTCTGACCATAAGATTAACTTTTCTTTTCACAGGACCATGGAAACCGCCACAAATGTTCACATAATGCTAAATGTAGTTTTATAACTAGGTCCGGGAACAAAGACCATGTCTTGAACACATCCCAAAAGTATTTCTTTTCTCTCTTTTGTCTAAATACAGGAACAACTGGAGGCTCTATCAGAATCAGAGTTTACAAAGAGACTCAGATTCTACCTACCCTCTCATGTTCCCGCCTTCAGATGAAAATGTCCATCATCACACTAGTCCAACCATCCATCCATGACCTGGAATTTTCCAATTACGCCTTCATCCCTCAGCCTTCTCAAATCTTCCTGTTACGCTCCAAAAAAATTCCTTCATGAACCTGTATCTTGACAAAAATGTAACTTTATTATCATCATGAAAGTGACGTGGGTTTAGTCTGTCTCTCAACTTTCTTCAAGAACTTGATTATTTTTGCTCAATCCATCTCAAAGAGGTACTGACTGTAAAAGTTAAACCTCCTCAACTGTGGGTTTAGAGTTAACCCTGGATCATGTTTTATAGTTTAAATTGCAGTTTCAAGTTTTGGCACAACAGAATTATATTTATATAGGTTTAGAGTAAAAACTAAACTGAGTTTAAAGTCAATCTTACTTAATTTAAAAGTTAATTTTAAAGTTTGGTGCAAAAGAAATAAATCCTTAACCACAAATTAATCAGGTTTTTATCTGCATGGTTTTTGTTAGGGAAACACATCTTATCATTGGTGTCCAGACATAATCTTCACAAGCTACAGTGTTTAGTTCACAGTATCATTTCTTACCTACTTTCACATGTTAAAGTTTATTTAATGTGGGCATAACAGAAGCATCCATTTCCTCAGGTAACCCCAGTTTATTGAGAGGTGGTTCAACTTTTTTTTTTATCAGCACCAAAAAGCTGACACTTCTCCCTCCTCCCTCACTAATCCATCCCTGTGTAACCAACAGTAAAATTATGGTGTTTTTAGGGTAAATATGAATTTTGAATGACAGCGCCCACTTTCGACACCTCCAAGCACAAGGGGGCGTTTTCAATTAACTTCCTCAGTGGAGAGAAAGCGGGAGGATACAGAAAGAGGGTGTCAGGAGGGAATGATTGAACTGTCACTCTGCTCTAAACTCAGTTGTGGATGCAAATGAGTTTAGATAGTTTTTGAAATGAGGATGTGTGAGGACTGTGTGTATGTAAATTGACATGTTAATGTGAGTGTATCTGTATTTTTGTCTGTTAGTGTGTGTGTGTGTGTGTGTGTGTGTGTGTGTGTGTGAACAGGCTGATAAAAGGTTCTCTTAAACTCCCTCTCAAAGTCATACTTCCCTTTCTCAGTGTATCTTTTCCCCTTCCTCTCACATCCCTCACTTAATCCCCTCACCAACCTCACTCCTGTATGTACATTTACTGTTTCATTATTGAACTGACATTCTGATCTGGAGCGACTTCCATTAATGCAAACAGTGGAATAAAGGGAAAGCTCATCTGCAAACATTAGGCGGCAGCTTTGACATGCTCCTGTACACACCGACTTCACTAAAGATAAATTAAGGCAGAGTGGACCTCTGCCTTAATTTAAATCATGGCTGGATTAATGCATCCCTGTGTCTTTAAATTCAGTGTCTAACCTTCACTGTACAGTAGAGATGTAACAATATTACATTTTCATATCATGATTATCGTGACCAAAAGTATTGCGATAATTGATATATCACGATACTGCTAAAATGTGTTGGAAAATGTTCAAAAAGTACTGATACACACACTGAAATCATAGGATGTTTTCAGAAGGGGGAGGGACGGGCTGCACATTCAGCATTGCCGCATCTGTAGGTGATTGTTGCTGCTAACTTTGGTTGAGGCATTACAGTCTGACAGTTAGTGTCCAGAATAAACTTTTTGATTCATCAGCCAATTTGGTAGAAAAAAATCTACCAGCCAAGCATAGTTTTTGCTTGCTTTGAGTTTTCAGAGTTGGTTCCAACTGCGGGGCCTCCACCTTAATATCTCATAACATTCATCAGTATGCACACAGCTTTAGCCACTATCAGACCGCCAGCTGGTGATAGTTCAGTGGATCAGCTGATGTCTCGTGCTGTAGACAGTCCCGCAGAACAAGTAGCGCTCAAGCAGCAGAGCCCTGCGCCCCGAAAAATGCAGCGGAGACTCTTTCTGTACCGTGGTTTCAAAGAACTGTGATCACACACAGTTATCCCCGTTGGAGAAATGCACCACGATCACCATGATAACCGGTAACCGTTACATCCCTACTGCATCCCTACTGTACAGCGACTTCCTAATAAGGATGAATAACCATGTTCATCAACAGAATAGCCCAGTCCTAAAGACCTATTGTTGGGCTTAACACCAAGAGGCAACACATGTCTGGCTGACCACAAGGTGTGACTAAATGGGCCCAAAAATTCGACTCAATCTATGCCATGCATGGACAAATGTGTGTGTGTGTGTTTGTGTGTGTGTGTGTTTGTGTGTGTGTGTGTGTGTGTGTGTGTGTGTGTGTGTGAACAATGCACAAGTCCCAACACCTAAATGATTAAACAGGTCGCCTGTCAGTGCCTTCCAAACCCATTGCTCCACAAATGACTCATGAATATTTCTGTCACTTTTATGGAAAGTTTAGGTAACTAAAGTGTTTGGGTTAAGGTTAGAGAAAGGTCATGGTCATTAGGGAAAGATCACAATCTTTGTTACATTGTCTCTGGTGTCAGAGTCACTCACTTCGCATGCCCAACAGTCCACCCCAACCCTCTATTTGAGAGAGTTTGGGGTGGTATAATAGTGTCATTAGAAAAGCCAAAAGAGGTTGATTCCAGGGAAATAGCAGACATGGTGGGCTTTAGAGTTTGATCAAATAAATGGTGCTTGTAATGCAACATGTAAACTGAAGGCTAATTAATTCGGAAAATATTAAATTTTTAATAGATCATGATGTCACCAAAATACATGTACTGATTAGAATTACCACCTCACACTTGTACACCTATGCAAACCAGTCAAGTTGCACTTTAGTTTATATTCATGTCTGTGAAAACATGGATGCTACACACACACATGTCCCCCCCAGCAGCACAGATCGATACAATCAGCACAATTTCAAGGTGGGAAACCAAGCTTAGTGTCACCAATTCAGTGTCTGAGGAAAAGGCAGGCACTGCATAATGGCCAGAGCAGTATTTTTGCAGAACATGAAGATGTCACTGTAAAGCTGACCTTTGACCTTTCAGTAAATGACAATATCATTAGGGATGGGGACTGTTAATTTTTATTGATATTTATAGCATTATTGAGACTCCTTAAGGATAAAAGTCTTTATCAATACCACAATCGATTATTTGCTATTATTTGGTGGAAAGACGAGGAAGGCTATTTATTTAACAGAAGTGGTTTTACTTTTATTGCCATTACTAAAAACATATGTGCAAAATTTAAGGAAGTTCCCTCAAGGTCTTCTTGAGATGTCTCTTTTGTGGAAATTAGACGGACACAAGGTTGCGGTGACCTTTATGCTGACTGTGACATAAAACACTTTAATGTGCCTTAAAAAGTTTCCACACTGGAACAAAAAGTGGAATCCACTGTGCAAGACTTTCTGCTAACCATCCCACAATGTCATGTGCTACGTTTTATAGTTTTTACTGCTCACTAAGGAGCAAACTATTGAGTCTTTATTTTACTAGCAGTAGGGATGAGTGAACAACGGAGTGATTTCAGACACAGCCAACTGTCATCACCCTCCAATTTTACACTTGTGTAATTAACTTAATTAACTTCTGTGGACTCACCTGTGGGACTGTAGCTAAACACTGTTGCATTATCTCTCAACACTGTAGGATGAATAATCGGGGTCGGCCCCAACGGGTTACTGCTGGCTCATCTATGCCATTAAGTTACGAAATGGGAAAATGCAGAACACATATCTTTTTGATCACTGGTGCTTTTTCAACTCTCTGCACCAGCTGTGGCACATTCACCGTACATTCATTTGTACATCAAACAAATTTTACTTCCATTTGTGCTTCATGTGGAGTCGTAGCATCAAAGTCTTGGGAAAACAGAAGTGCACACAATGTCTTTTTGCTAATGGACTCATGTGGTCATACCATGACTTATTCACCTGCTGGTAACACACAATGCTGAACAGCAGGGAGTCTATAAACATATAACGCTTATAATGTCCCCCATGTCAGTTCATTCTGTGAATAACAATAATAATGGCTGGGAGATATAGAGAAAAACAAAAATCACAATATTTTTGTCCAAATACCTCAAAATCGATAGCACACTGATATTTTAGGATTGACTAGGGTAGGTAGGATTGACATGTAACAGTGCATCGCGAGGTAATTAAAAATTGATAAAAATATGTGAGATTCAAATGAGATGAAAAGATGAGATGAAAAATAAACCGCAATACTCTTTTTGAACAGCAGAGGGGGTGATCTACTTTTGACTTTGCTTGCTGGACGTGCTACGTCATTATGTGGTCAACATCCCAGGTCATGTCTGAGACCAGAGACGTCAACGCCAACGAAAATAAGAAATAAAGGCAAGAAGATAACTGAAAAGATAAAAACAGCCTGCACATATTGCAAGAGGGTGTTGAACTACACAAATAGAACAACTAACATGATGCAGCGTGAGAGCTTGCATCATAGTGAGGAGCTCCAGTTAGCCCCGTCTACGCAGGTTACTCCTTAACAACAACTTCTTGGCCAAACCACACTGACAAGCTGCAACCCAGCTCACCAAAACGAGTACAAGAGCCAAAGAGAGAGCCCAGCTTCACCGACATATGGGAAATGGCCAGCTTACTTGTAGTTCAAGCTCGCCCTCTCTGCTTTCCCCTCTAGCAAAAGTATACCTTTCCACACCAGCCACCTCTGTCTCATGTGAAAGACTTATTTTTTGATCTGAGCAATCATCAGCACCAATAATATTCTGGCCCTGCATTGTTGTATGTGAGCTACAATAACTACTGTTCTGGGAATTGACATGGACATGAAGCCATTGAAATTCATGTCCATGTTCTCCACTCATTTTTTGCTCTATATTATCATCTTTCCACTAATTATACAAACAGAAATCAGGTCCATCAGATATTTATGTACATGTAGTATATACGCACACCTCCCATGTAATCTAGCAGAAAGCTGCAATTATGTCCTCACACTTTGAATCTGACCTCGAACCAATTACATGCATGAACTTCCTACATACATGATTCTGCACCATTATTACTTGGTAAGCCTGTTTTCCCACTGTTGACAATAGAGGCACATAAAAGCAGGCACACACACAAACTCAAACACATACATCGTATAGTAAACGCGACGCTTCCTCTCATTATGCTGAATGAATATACCAGAAAGCAAAGTAAAGGTGTGTATGTGTGTGCGAGTGTGCATGTCTGCTTGTCTGAGTAAACAGTGTGGTGGTGTTTGGAGCGATAAGGCTCCCGGTCGTCTGTTGGTTCAGTTCCTGTGTGACGCTGGAGATAAGAGCCACGCCTGTGTGTGTACACATGCATAAATTTACTCACATATGATATATCACACTCTCAGTGATAAAAGCACAAACGTAAGTACACAACCTGGGTTTAAAACCTAAACCTGGCACTATACATCTCTCTCTCTCTCACACACACATATGCATACACACAAAACACACATATGCATAACACAAACAAAGGGTAACACCATAGATTCTTGTTCACAACAAACATTTATACGAGTACATGCATGTATGTCCTGACTGAGTTTGAGCACAAGTTTGGGACACAAATCTATCTCTTAAATACATCACGTAAGTGCTCAGTAAAATCTAGTATTTGAAAAAACTCATAGTGACCCTCCTAGCTAAGATAAGATAATATAACTATGATTTTTAAGCTACGAGTGATGTTTCCTTAGGTTTTAGAAGATTTGAGTTTAGAGCGTTTACACCGACAGGAGGGCTGTGTGTTAAATCTCAGGAGTGTTTGTGTGCTAATCAAAATGTGTCCACAGCAACACCGAGCCCGTTGTTTTTTATTTTGGTGCCTGTGTTAACAGGTTAGAGCAGCCACTCTGCGGATGTGAGCAGCTGCTCAGCTGCAGCACATCTGGAGATTCGGAGTCTCATGCTGTTTTAAGCAAAAATAGACAGTGAAAATGGTGTTTTGATGGTCATACTGCCTCCTTTCACTGCAGTTTCAATGTCTGTATCAGTCACAGACATGAAACAATAGAAATATTTATGCTTAAACTCAACCTTTCCTGTTTCTTCTTTGAAATAATAGCCCCCTGACAATGTTTCTGTTGACAGAATCCCTTCAGTCTTTAACACAAGGCTTTTTATTGTGAAATAATTGCATGACAGTGTTGTTGACTATGAAGTGGCTTGCACAGCTCCATAAATTAGTGAAATATCAGCCTTAAAATTGTGAAAATACAGTAGTTAAAGCAGCAGGCAGCTCTGGAGTTACAATGCTAGGAGAGTGAGGACAGCAAGTAGCCAGAACCATCAGTTCCATCACTCATGCAGTGTGGCCCCAAGCATCAGGGTTGGGAACCAATCCAAATCACACTGGTACTACTGAGTACCGATTTACTTTCTGTAATTTTATCCAAAAGCAAAACCCATGCTATAATACTACTTGCTCTGCTTGCACATCATTGAAAAAATGACAGAACATGCATTACAATGATCATGAACATCAAAGAGCACCTTCTTTGCTACAGTATTTCACAGGTGACATCATCTGTAATTAACCCATAATGTGAATGCACCCCAAGACTTAGGATATGACTTCAATCTCCTTTTGTGACGTTCATTTGTTTTTAGCCTTTTATCATGTGTGACATTTTGTTTGTGCAACATTAAAGACTGAATTTCTTTGGCTCAGTATGAAAACAAAACTGGTTTGAATCTGTTTAGTTAGGAAAAACTGTATAGGACATTATTCTGGTTAACACTGATGACTTTTTTGTAAAAGCTTAATGACCTCCAATTTAATGGAGAGGAATTGTTTAATCTTTGCTAATGAGACAGCAAGAGGCAGAGAGAGAGAGAAAATAAGAGGATGAACCAGATGAGGAATAAGACAATAATATAAAAGGGAGACAAAAGAAACTAAATCAAATAAAGAAATGAGAAACAAAGAGAGGTGAGGAGACAGAATGAATGAATGAAGGTGAAGAGAAAGAGACCATCAGGGAGGAAGGGAAAGAAGGAGGAGGCCACAAGCAAGTTTAATAAGCCACTGCAGAACGATAAAACAAGGCAGATAACACCCACACAATGATCTAACACACACACACACACACACACACACACACACACACACACACAGGCAGTGTAGTCAAGTAAATGGAGCAGTGAGGAGGGCCCCCAAAGACACAGGAGGACAGAGAAGTGTGAGATGAGGGCTAGCAGAATTGACAGAGCGCATCCATAAATACGTGCACACACACGCACGCACGCGCGCGCGCGCACACACACACACACACACACACACACACACACACACACACACACACAAACTCATACACATACATATGCATTCAGCCAAACACACACCTATATCCGCACACACACACGCTGATTACACGCGCGGATGTGCTGACATTTAATCCTGTACCCCTTACAGTGCTAACATGATTTGCCATGGCGAGGTAATTAAGCAGCTCAGCAACCTGTAGACTCTCTTTCTGTCTCTCTTTTATCCTCACCTATTAATTTTCTCTCTCTTTCTCTTCTTCTTACTCATCCATTCTCTCTGTCACTCTTTTATCGTCACCTTCTCTCTCCTTCTCTTTCTTCCTTTCTTAAATATTCTCTCTCTCTTTTGTCCTTTCTCATTTTTTTTCCCTCATTCATTCATTCTCTCTCATGCTCAGTTCCTTAAATTGTTCATTCTCTCCCAGTTTTTTCTCACTCATTCTTTCTCTCGTTTTTCCACATTCGCTTATCCCCCTTTTTATTTTTACAATTGCATATTTTACATGGAACTGTGGCATTGAATGCTTTTACTTTCAGATGTTTGTCCATTTTGCTTAGTAAGAGAGGACATTTTTCATTGCTTCACACAACGTTCTCAATTAACGTCCTTATCTGGAAAACGCTTTATTGTCATCCTTCAGGAAGAAGTTCAATGAAGAGATGTTTATATTTGTTTTTTCTCATTGTAAAAGTAAAAGAATAAAAAACGGCGACTTTGCAGTAAAGCACTCATTCTCTGTCTTCTTCCTCACTTATTAACTTTCTCTGACTCACTCTCTTCCTCGCTCATTCTCTCTCTCTGTCATGTCCCTCATTCATTCTCTATCTTTCCTCATTCAATCATTCTCTCGTTTCCTCGTTCATTCGATCTCATCTCTCCTCACTCATTCATTCTCCCTCTCTTTTTTCTTCAGTCATTCATTTTCTCTTTCGTATTTCCTCACCCATTTATTCTCTCTCTCTTTTTCTTCTCATTCGATACCTCTCTTTCTGCTTATATATTCATTGTCTCTCTCTTAAGTCATTCATTCATTTATTCATTCCTTCATTCTCTATCTCACCTTCTCTTTCCTCACTCGTTCATTCAGTCATTCAGTCTCTCTCTCTGTCTCGTCCTCACTTATTCACTCTCTTGCTCTCAATTTATTGAGTCCAGTTAAGCTTTATCTCTTTAACGCTGTATAATTCATTAACAATGACAAAAGACAAAACCGGCCCGAGGGCACCATGTGTTTGTGTGTGTGTAATAAAATCTCTAGTTAAGCAGCCAATTAGACCCTTCATCCTTAGAGTGCAGCCGCTTACTCCTCTTATCCTGCCTCTAGACTCACTGTACAGAAGCATACTGTATGTGGGAATGTATGTGTTGTGGTGTGTGTGTGTTAAACTGTCTACGCATGACTTTTTGCATTAGTGTACACACAGGAGCTACAGCAGCTGACATTATTGCTGTGATATGTGACGACATTTGAAGAAAATGAGACTGGAATGACGAGAACGTAATATAATGAAGGTCAATAAAGGTTCATAGTGGTCCATAAAGCCCCTAATAACATTTTATAGACACTTGCACACACACGCAAATGCACATACACACACACACACACACACACACACACACACACACACAAACATAACATCGCTTTCTGCACAAACACAATGACATTTCAGAGGTTAATAGTGTGCTCAAATGCCTTATGCTCCCAGTCATTTGTCAACATTAGCTTTCTAAAAGGGACAGTTCACTGATATGCAAGGGACTGGCATTTTACACAGTCAGAGCCATACATTATTAATAGCTGTCATGGACGAAGGGAGGGAGTAGAGAGAGAGGAGGGAGACAGAGAAAGGAAGGGGGCATCATAAATCAGTGATGACATCAGGGACTCAACAGAATCCTAACATCAGTAATAAATTAAAATTCACTAATCACTACAGTTATTACAGTATTTAACATGCTGCTTTTTAAAATACTCTGTTATCAGCATAAAAAATTATACCCTATACCTCTTTAACCACAGCAAAAAGGGGGGGGCTAGGCACACACAATAGGATATTTTGGCTTAAATATGGACTTTAAGGATTAATTAATTATACAAAAAATAGCTGAAGATTAACTTTTTATCAATCAACAACTACTAACTAGAATAAAAGCATCATCAGCTGATGAAAATCATGTAACATGATCAACAGCCCCAGAAAAGGGGCAACCTCGAGCTCATCTGGTGGAGGCTGTCCTGATTTCTTTGCTGTGTGCCACTCCCTTTGTCTCTGCCCCCTTTCCTGTTATTCTCAAGCTGTCCTATAATAAAGTCAAAAAGGCCCCAAATTAATCTTTGAAATAAAAACTGTATATAGGACTCAGTGGCATCTAGCTGCGTGGCTACAGATTGCAACCAACTGAATTCCTCTGCCCTCCACCCTTTCTTTCCAAGCATGTGCCACTCAGGTGAGATCAAAACAGAAATGGCCCTCTCTAGAGCTCGGGTTTGGTTTGTCTCTTCTGTGCTGCTGCATAACAACATGGCGTGCTCCAGGAAAGAGGATCCACTCCGTATGTGGACACTTCTTGCTTCAGGTTCAGGTAATTAAACTAATTAAACTAATCACTAATAAAAAGAAAATTATGACTTTTATCTTCTATTCCTGCCAACAGATGCCTCTAAAAAACGTCACACTGGACCTTTAAGGCAGCGTACAGTGAGACATTGCCAACTGCTGTTCTTCCAAGGTCAAAAATGAGTCTGGACCTGATTATATGAGCCGCCTCATTATAAGATAAGATGTGTTGATAATATGGAAAATGTGACAATAAAAGCTCCAACTCTGTCTGGACTACCCCAATGGTCCATATCAAGAAATGTGTGTTTACATTGATCATCCCTGCAGCACTACTGCAGGATGGATGGGTGACTGGTTCAGGATGGAAACCACTGTGTTGTGTCGACTCTGATGTCCTGTTGTCGGTCAATTAGGTTTCTCTCCTTTTTTCTCTAATGGGTCTGTGTATCCTTCCTGTTGGGAAGCTGATGGAAGACACACCTAGCAGCTGGCCTCACAAGATCAACACAGCCATCATTCACTCAAACACACACACACACCTACATGTGTACTCACACATGCACACATGCACACATTGACAGGAAACAATTTGGCAGCTCACTGGGCAAACTGGTGGTTATTTGACAATATACTGTAATGGTTACCAAACATCACCAGCAGCTTCTACAAACACCACCCTTTCCCACATCACATCTATTGTATAACTGCAACCATTAAGAAACAATATACTATTACTGCTGAAAAGACTCATTTCGGATTGGCTTGCAGGCTTATTTGAAAATCATGTAACAAGACACCTAAAACACAACACGTGTTTAATAATAAAGGGCTGGTGACCACAGCAGCAGTACTTTTGTTTCGCACAATTCTAGCTCATTTTTTTTAAGTCTTACTCCTTAAAAGCTTTAGTTGGCAACTTTTACATTCATGAAACAGACAAACTGTGGACAAAATCATGTCCCTCCTCCTGCTCTCTCTGCCTCTAATGCCTACAATCAACTGTGTTGCACCTAAAACAACCAATCAGAGCCGAGGAGTCTCTAAAGCAGCTGTCAATCATGTTAATCACTACTCGTGAACTGCCACTGAACCGTCAAAAATGGGCAAAACTAATCAAATATGAATCAAGATTCTGTTACTGCATTACCTATTTCTCTCCTCAAATGTTTTCAGAAACATATTTTAGTGTACTGTTTAGCTGTAATATGAGAATGTTGGAAATAGTCGACCAAGGCACCAAGGACCACCCTCGGGATGGACCAACTTTCTAATCACAGCTGCCTTGACTGACAGTTTGGCCACAGTTCATGAGCTGTGACAGCTGCGTTAAAGACTCTTTGGCTCTGATTGGTTGTTTTCATTCATGTGGGTAAAAAAGCAGAGGAATATATTTTTTTGTCTCATTTTGTGCTGTGTAAATGTAGTGATAGTTTCAGCACATCTGAAAAAAAAAGTTTTCTAAAAGTTGCCCACTATAGCTTAACCCTAACTTGGATCAATATTGCTTTTCTTTTGCTGAGTTTAGACACCTTCACAACTATTTTAACCTTCAAACCCAGAGCAAATTGGCTTTCTTTCTTTTGAAAACATCATTACAGGAAAAAAAGGCAGTGAGCAACTTCGAAGGAATGGTTCAAAAATTGTAAATGCAAATGCACACAAATGTAAATTGTTTTTGTTTTTTATCTTAATTTTTGTATTTGTTTTATCATTATCTATTTATCTATTTATTTGTGCAAAGTCTAGGTAAATTTCTTGTAGTTTTACTATGTTTTTTTAAATGTTTTTTTTTTTTTGTTATTTTTTCCGAAGTCGCTCATTACCTTCCTTCCTGTGATTTTGACAGAAATCAAACCAATCTGCTCAAGTTTCAAATGATTAAAAACATGTACAAATAGGTTTCTGTAGGTTTACTGCAAGGTGTATAGTTGAGGATACAGGCGTCAAAGAAGGTGGAGAAACAAACATTGGAAAGACATAATGATATTCTCTCATTATCTCTCAGACTTCACAAAAACAAGACTTCATCTTTAAACATCCTAGTAGGACCTATTTTGAAAGATCCTCTGCGTGGAATATTTCTGGTATTTAGGTGCATGCCTTAAAAACAGATTTATGGTGAGCACTGAGAAACTTTCCTCCTTCAGGAGATGAATGTGAAAACAGCTTTCTAGTGTCAAAGTCTGAACATTCATCTTCCTGCAAACTGTCAAACATCCGGGGGCCGTAACAAAGGTTAAAAATCACTGGAGGGCAACTTTAACCAATAAGGCCGAAGAACACAAAGGTATCACATAAAAACAATGTTTATCTGTCAGTGTCAGATTTAAGACAAAAATGTCTGCAAAAACAGGAGACGCAGCTGCACAGAATACAAAAATGACCAAAGAAAATTAAACCTGATATTTCACAGTGGATCAAAACCAATATATACCATCCCTTTACTCGTACCTCTCAGACAATATGTTTGACCTGTAATATGTAGCACCTTCTGACTGTTGAGAAAGGAAGAAAAATGCATTTTTTTATTTGGTTTTCAGGATTTGGGCAGTATTTGTGATTTCTTTTTGCACACAGGTCTGAGAATGATCAAGTCAGAAGTGCCTGTCATTCATCACATTCCTCTCTGTACTTTCTCTAACTTTTCCCACACCTCTTGTCAGCTCCCTGATGTCCACCATCCATCCTTCCATTTTGGGAAAGGCCAGCCAGTGTACCTCTATGAATAAATTACTGCTAGGACCCAACAATACAATGGCGCATAACAAGATGGAGAGAGACGGATGTTGAGAGACAGTTGCTGAGGGGGAGGATGAGAGAACATTATCACTGGGAGTGGTAGTCGGTGAGGGAGAAGGATGAAAAAGTGGGATGAGAGAGAGAGAGAAAGAGAAAGAGAGAAAGAAAGAGAGAGGAGGAAGCCCACTTGGTCTCAGTTGTAATGTATTATGTATCAGAATGGGCAGCCCAGCAGGAAAAAGCATATGAGGAAGTTTTCTCATATGCTGCTGTGTGTTTGTGTGCATGAAATATGAACAAAAGTGCTTTATACATGATTTAAGCATTTAACAGAACTTTGCATTTGTTATTATTGCAGCTGATCAATTTCATGAGACTATAATTCATTCCATAATACAAAAACCAGCCTGTTCTCACTTCCATGGACTTCCACCACTGGACTTGGACCCAGGAGACCAGTATTTGAGACCAACAACATTGGTTGCAGCATTTGTGCCACTTAAAGCACACTGCTGCCATAACCATAGCCAAGTATTTTTGCTGCCTAAACCTTATCGCAGACGCCTACTAACTGCAGCAGTCGTGCAGCTTAAAAGTCGGGCACTTTTTAACTACCTCTGCTTTTTTTTCCTAATCATAACCAAATAGTTGTATTGCCTAAACCTATCACCTCGCCCTCCATACCGCAGACACCCTCTGCATCAAGATACAATGCAAGGTTGCATCCAGAGTCATTTTAGTAACACCTGGAATTCTAACTTTTTTTTTACTTTAAGTACATTACTGGCATCAGATTTGCATTTTCTCCCAAATTTTCCCTTGATATCTGTTACCAGAACAATATCCAGAGCCAGGGGTGTATTATCCATGGGCCATGTGATACCCAACACCTTAATTTATGTGGCCTGTGAGTTGTTAAAAAATACGTATACTAGGCTCACCAATTATATTAAAATGCAGTTCCTATTGTGAACACTGGGTATCATCATCATTATATGGGAATATCAGTGACACTGCACTGGGGCTGCCCATCTGGGATGAGTACAATGGTGAAAACTATTAATTTCATCAGCTCATGAGCACTTAAATTAATCGCATGGAGATTCAGGCTTACCTTGTGGAAATTGAGGAGCAATACAATCTTTGCTGTGGGACAGTTCTGAGCAGTTCTATTCACTGACATCTGAAATTGATCAGTTTTGAAAGAAAATGCTCCCAGCCTTATTGAACTGAACAACCTCACTAAGTGTACTTGTATAGCACCTTTTTAATCTTGAGACCACTCAAAGTGCTTTTACAATTCATGTCATTGTCACCCATTCACACACAGGTGACGGACACTATTGTACAAGATGCCGCCTGCTACTCAGTTAAACATTCACCCTCAATTTACACACCTATGGTCAAGCCATTGGAAGTAATTTGAGGTTCAATATCTTACCCAAGAATACTTCAAGAAACCAGCTGGATGAGCCAAAGATCAAATTACTGATCTTCCCATTGCTGAATGACCTGCTCTGCGTGCAAAGTAGAGCATCTCCTTAATGAGAATTTTAAAATCAACAGCCTTGTTGTGCTCCTTTTTCCACTTTGTTCCATTAAGTGCAGCTGTTCTTGAAAAAGGCACCAGTATGATGTTTTATTGTAGCAACTGTCTTGTTTAACCCTTGAGTCTCTTATTTCCACATTTCCACAGAGGTGAGAACCAAACTCTACCAACAGACATGCTATCAGTCACATCAGCAAATGGTCTTGAGATTGGTGGAAAACCCGCTCCACCTCCTGAGCCAAATCAATTTGTAGACCAAAATCTTGCAAGGGTGTACATCGCGTTTGTATACAAACACATGAAATCAGCTTTGATTTTTCGAGAGGTAAATCAGAGATGGCTATGCTACACACCTCTAAACTCTTTGGGAAATTATTTCCAGTTTCCAATTGGGTAATATGTCACTGATTGAGTGTCACTGAAAAGGACATTCACCTGATCTTAAACCCTTTCTCTCTTGAAGTGGAGGGTGTAAAAAAGGAACAGACAGTTGGAGCTTATTGAAATGCAATGTGGGGATACTCTCTGAAGTCACCACCTGCAGCTCCCACTGTCAGATCTCTACTGGGATTTGGAAAAGCCCATATTCCCCAGCTGAGGCTCCTTGCCCAAGGGCTGCTCAGCTTATTTGGCTCGACATACGTATGTGAGCAAACATGTTCTCTTATAGGACAAAAACTATAACCTCATCTCTGTGATGTACTACTAAGATTTACACCCTACCTGAAGACTGAAGAATAACAATTCTTCAGTCAAAAGCCCAAAATTACTTTCTATTAGGAATGATTTTTACTGCTGAAAGTCCACAGAGTGCTTAAACCCCACTCATTAAGAAGTCTCTTAATTGAAAAGGCTTTTTTCCTCCATGTGCTCCCTAGCATGACAAGTTTGGACAACCCCCTTTTAAGATCACTGCATCATGGACTGTGAACTGCAGTAAACCTAGTCTTCCATCAGCAGAAAACCACACTTGGATGCAGAAAGAAAAAATCTGGATGAAGATCAATTTAAATTGATTTGCTCATTTTTAATGAAAATCCAAGGGTTCTTCGGTAAGACGTGTTTAAAAAAAACAAAAAAATGCCAAGTTCAATCAGTTAGATAATAACTTTCATCCCCCACATTCACAAAAGTAAGCAATTGGCTCATCTATTGAAGTTGTGACTAAAAGAAGAGGCGTAACATGCTGTTAAAAAGCACTCAAATTAAGAACAAAGAAACAGCGGAGGTGGAAGAGGAAAAAAGTAGGAGACAGAAAAAAGAGAGATGGTGATGGGAGTGATATGTTCAATTCTGATGCTCTGCACTGATGTTTCAAAACAACACGAAGAATAAATAAAAGGGACCCTTACACTGCCTGCTCCTATCCTTGTCCTTTCTACCAGACACCAGCTTCTCCTCATATAATGCTTCATGTGATTTCCTACAAATTAGTGCCCCTAAAATGACTTAATTTCCTTAACATAAAGTTACGAAGGTTAGGTTTAGCCAACTAAAATTACTGTGGTTAAAGTTAGGAAAAGAAACATGGTGAGGACGTACCTTAAAGTGACTTTCAAAGTTTACTCAAAGTTCACAGTTTTTCGGTGTCCTTCATTTTGTGACCTATCCACCACCCCACAACCTACCTCCAAACTAGACCACTCAAGACCCCTTACTTCTTTACTCTTGAATTTGACTTGTGACCGCAACCTTCCATACTCTGTGGCCTTTGCACAAAGTACTGGTTCATTATTACAAAGGATATGTACAAATTTTGGTGGATTACTCTTTGCAGGAAAATGTTGTTTTAGTGCATGAGAACAGCCTGCACACACATACACACACAGAGGAAGAGCTAAAGTATTGTCTTAACTCTTAAATAAATAGCAACAACATAACATATCTGGTGAAGTTGTTGACTGTCGCCTTTCTCTTTGCATACAGACACAAACAGCCATAGGGAATCATTAACATCCCAAATCAACGAACAGAAAATCTATGAAACAGCAACAGTCACATCCATCAGAGCCACATCATTGTTACTGGCATATAACAGCTTTAAAGTGAATTATATACATCAGCCCAAAATTAACTTCTACGCCAATATGACAGGCTGATATGATGACTCTTTAAATTATGCAACTTTAATTAGTTGAAATAGGGCACTCTGGCCTGGTTTTGGCTTTTGTTAGGCTTGTCTGAGAGAGAGCATTATCCAAGACGTTTACGTGGGGGAAATTTTACAGTTTTGTTTGACATTTGTAACATAGTAAAAAATGTGTCATGTTTTACTGTTTTGCCCAATAAATGTGTTCATTTTGAAAAGAATGGTCTGCATCTGCCACCAGTGGGCCATCACGATAAGAGAAGGTGTTATATGTTGATTCTTTTATAGCAAAGACTTGCTGTTCACTGCAATTAGGTGTGAAAAACATATGTGCATATATCGTTATGTTGACACCTGGCAAAAATGAGTCCGAAAGTATCAGCATACAAATACTAGTAAAAATCCAAAACAGAATCAGCCCACATATTTTCTTAAAGTCTGAGTGTCAAATGTTTTCAGTACAAAGGCAGTTACTGTGATTTTATTGTATAAATTACTAGCTAATGGTTTTGCTGTTGTACTAAATTTCATTTGATAAATGTGTCAACTCTAATTTTTGCTTATTTTGTTTCACAGTCTAGAAACTGTGTCTGGCCAAGAAGTCAACAAATTATGCCGATGTCCTGCTCTAAACAAGGGATGTAGTCTGATGTGCTCTCCATGAAATAACCATCTGCATACAGACGAGTATGCTTAAGAAATGTACAAAGTAGAGCATTTCCGATATGTAAATTCCAAAATAAACAGCTGGAGACATGTTTGGTATGCTCCCTTTTCTGCTTTGTTCCATTAAGTGTAGCTGCTTTTGCAGAACAGAGGTACCAGTGTGAGATTTTATTGTAGCAACCGTCTTGTTTAACCTTCAGGTCTCTTACTTCCACCTCAGCTTAGAAATCCGATGCTTTCTGTCAGCCAGCCTATCAGTTAGATCAAGCAAGTGGTAGGATTAACTGGGTGGTAGAAAATAGGATGTGAACAGAGCACAAACACTATCAACAAACATGAGGCGGAACTATGATTTAAAGAAGGCAGGCCCCAATCACAACTAAATCCACCTCCTCATTACTGACAACCAAATTGTTGGTGACATCAAAGTTGCTTCTCAAAATGCCTCGTTAGGGACCCAGCTAGCTCTGCCCCGATGCAATCTCACCACGGAGAAAACAGGCAACGGTACAACAAACACAGCATTTCCTCCATATCAAAATGCAAAAAGAAGAGCATGAGAGAGGCAGACAGCGAGGACTAAACAGACTGATGCAGATGCAAGGAGAGAAGAAAAAACAGATTACCAGAGAGATGGAAAAAAGACAAAGGAGATGAAAGCAAGTGTGCCCCCTCTTCGACATCAATCCACTCCGCCACGAGGCAGCCTCTCAAAGACTTTAAAAAGGTGCAATAGACCCATCAAAGACTTAAACCCCCCTGAGAACACAGAGGTTAAAGTAAGAAAGACACACAAACTCTTGTAACATTGACCTTGATGTTGAGGAGAAGGCTCCACATGGAGACAATGGCAAACTTCAACACACATGTACACTTGTTGGTTCTCATTGAAAACAAACTAGAGAGTGGCTAGAAGCATACATGTGAATACATGAAGCATCCCGACAGTGTGTAAACACACACAGATGTTGCATTTAACTAAAACAACAAAAAGAACTGCATACCCTACATGCACCTGGATGAACATTTACATGTACATGTTTGTGCAGACATGCATAAACACAAACATGTACAAACAACACATGCATGCCTGCTAGACCGCCTGCCGGCAGTGAAAATTGTTCATTTTTTGCTCCAGCTGACTTGAAAGGGAAATTTTTCAAAAGTAAAGAGAAAAAAATGGAGGGTGAACAGGAGACAAAATGAGAGAAACAGAAAGAAGTGCCTTGAGGCAATTATGACTGCAGCGTGCACATGCGTGCATGAGTGCGTGCGTGTAGTCTTGAAGCATGATGAGACAGGTGTGAAAGGTGACCGGTCAGAGTCATGGATGATATAGAAAATAGGGAGAGACATGCTGACTGATGTATGAAAACGAATTTGTCAGACAGACAGCTTCACACACAAACACACACTAAACACACGTACATGAACTGAGACAAAAACACACACCAAGACTCTTATTTGTCTTGACAGCAGGGCAGCAAAATGAGCATAAACTCTAATTAAGAACTTCACATTCACAGCGCAGAATAGCATTTGCATCTGTGCATAACTGTGTGTGTGTATGTGTGTGTGTGTGTGTGTGTGTGTGTATGTGTGTGTGTGTGGGTGTGCGTGCTTGCGTGTGTGTGTGTTTACCGGTGTCTGTCTTCGTGTATTATCATTTAGAGGTTCTAAGAGTTTCATAGACAGAAATTGTCAGTGGGGTGGCTCCTTAGCATGTAATTAGCATATCACAGGGCAGCTGCTTTAACAGCCAATCATACTGAGAAAATGCTGCCTGAATGCAACTGAATTACACCCCGCCTAACGAGACTGTTCCAAAGCACCTCTTCCAGACTTTCCAACAATTAGATTGCTGTGTGTGTAAAGCCTCATGTATCTGTGTGCAACTTCTTCTGTAGCACACATACAGTATGTGGCCCTGGGCAGAGTGTGTTCCTACTGGAAAACAAGCGAGGGTCAAGGACAACCTTTCTGTGTTTGTCTGGGGGCAGTTTTTGGTCTCTTTACCACTATGTTGCATGCATGTGTACCAAAATGTGACACAATAGGTCAAACAAAAAAAGGCACTCTCCAACCCATTTTAACCCTACATATTGTAGTGTTAACTCACTCCAACACACTGTAGGTGTTGCACTCACAAACATTCTGCCTTCGCTTTCTATGGCTAAAAAAAAAATGTTTCAGTTTCAGTCAAAAGAAAATATACTTGTGGGTGTACATCCAGCTTGTTCTGGTAATCCAAGGAGTTGTGATGAAATTAAAAACTACAGTAGGAAATACATATGTGTTAGCTATTAATAGCTTTAACCCAGGCGGGATTTCCAACCAAAAATCAGGCAAACACCCCCTATTCAATATCAACAGAGCATTAAATGAACCATTCAAATTATGCATTACCACATACTGTGTTATTACCTGCTTCCATACAAAATACTTCATAATTATTCAAGTATCACACAGGTGCATCGTTGCTCACTGCAGAACGTTGCCATCTATTTTTGACATTTATGCAGTCATTCTTTGACAGGAAGTGTTTGTGAAGGATTTCCGCATTCTACGATGACTCTATATGATGTAATGGATTATATTCTTACTAATCCTGTACTTAAAGTAAATGCATCAAGCTTTTGCCAGAGTTCAATTAACGCAGCTTGATTTATACTACTCTAATGTGCAATTTAAAAGTCTGTGGTAGAGGCACTTAACATTTCTGTCCATCTGTAAGCAGACCTTGTAAAGGAAATGAATAAACTAAAGAGCACTTTGTGACAGTGCAGTATCCAAGTTGGCTTAGAGTTTACATAATGTCCATCGTGTGTTTTTAAACCCACCAGTTTTCTCTACAAGGAGACGACTGCTTAATGTCTTTGGTCTCCCATCATTGTGTGACTCCCTCATGTGCAGACTATGTATGATCTCAGCTTTGCAGGTCTGTCTGCAGTTCTTTACCTCAGCACATATTATCCAATCAACATACCGAGGTATTTTTTTCCGACTAAAAAGACTGTGGGCATTTTTCCATATTAATCTTCACCGTATTAGCAGTTGCTGCTGTTCTGCCTTTTACATGTATCAAAAAATTCTATCATGCTTATCTATTAATATGTTGTGGGGTTTTTTTGTTTTTCTTTTTTTTAAGAACATTATCGACTCAGGATTTGGCTTTGCAACAGAAATACTTGACTACTCCTTCCCTTTTTTCCATACATAATTTGAGATTTTGAACAAGATTCCACATGGTGTTCAGGATGAAACAACATGACATAGCATACAAGCTAATTTAGCTTTCCAACTTTATCCAACAAAATGTGCAACAACATTTTTGGCCAACATATATATAATACTAATGCGAGAGAGACTGCATCGTATTAAGTTGCTTTGAGCTGTAAATTCAGCTGTAAATTCAGAGGTAAACACTTTTCTTCTTCCTCCAGGCAGCTGCCTTTGACTCAGTTGGACACACCTTGAGTCTTTGTCAACAGCTGCATACTGTAACTACTGCTCGACTTGAAGAATGTTAATCAACTGAGGGGTCTCTGACTGATGACTCAAATCTTCCACTTTCAGGGGGCAGCCCTTGTTTTTGTGTTCTGCTTTGCTAGCCTTTTCTGATATTCCTCAGAGATCCGTACTGGGATCACTGACTTTTAATCTGCATGGTGCCTTTAGGTCATATTGTTGAAGTGTACAACAAACTAATCCATTGCTACATCAAAGACAAGCAGCTCTATATCCTTCAAAAACACAATACGCTTAACACAGCACACTGTATTTTGGCCTGTTGTAGAATAACAAAAAACTGAAATTATTTTGTTGCTCAGACTGTCTTTGCACCATCAACAGTATCCATAGTTGCCTAACATCCAAAATCAAGCACACTTCTGTCAACATGGAGGTATTTGTTGACCATCATCTCTCCATTTATTAAAACAAAAAATTATTTTGACCTTCCAAAGGCCGTTCACTTTCCTCCGACTCTTGATAATTGTAATTCCTTGTATTCTCTCTCTCAAAAAGCGAAAATTCATCTCTCACCTTTAGCTAATTTAAAACACAGTTGGCAGGCTGCAAACAAACATTACACCAGCTTCACTGCATGGGTTGACTACGAGGTTTTCTTGTTATGTCATCTCTGTGATCTTTCAGCGGGGAAATTTGTGACCACTTGTGTGGTCCATCTCTGGATCTCCCTGCATTACGATCTGAGGCGTGCCAAGTCTGTTTTCTCTATAAACTCCCTCCTCAAAGCTATTTTAATGCAACAGGATTTTCATGATCTATTTTTATTCTTTCTCAATTTAACAACTTGATGACTGTCTTTTGTTTTAGGCTCTGTAATCCTTCTCACTCACTCTTTTATTAGTTCATTGTGTCTTGGTTGACTTTTATTTCTTTTATCTTTTGGCCTGTGGTTTAACCCGATCTATTTGTTTTCTGATGGAATCTTGTTGTAAAGTACTTTGCTTGGAAAATTAATAATGAAGTGGTAAATCCTCAAATCAGAACAAGCTATTCGAAGAAGTCATCATGGGCGGTGTAAATATGGGAGCGGGGGTCTGTTTGATAAACTCATTTTAATACAAATTCAACAAAAATGTGACTGTAATCTTGTGTTGTCTGCATCAAGATGAAACATTGTTTATTTCAGACCCAATACAGTTAGGGCAAGACTTGATGACAAGAATCCTCTGTCATTTAGTTATAAAACATGAAGAAATGACTGCACACTTGTGTTCTCTCTGATGTACCTTCCATATCCAGTCCGAGCAAGCAGTGGGTAGCAGAGTCGTCCTGCTGATTTTCCATTCACGCAGTAGTTAACTGCAATCACCTGGTGTCCCAGGTGAAAATAAGTATGTATTATATAGTGAGAATGAAAACCAGCAGGAACCTAGACATAACAAACAGGACTGACAACCACAAGTCCAGAGGGCTGGTGGACTGCATGGACTGCTTTCATATAGCGCCTTTCTATTTATTCACACATTCATGCAATGTTGGCAGAGCTGCCATGCAAGACACTGCCCTGCCCGTCTACAGCAACTCAGGCTTCAGTAAAAGCAGGAAGAAACTCATCAAAACAGGCCAGTCAGGTCACACTCACAGGGTGTCATATACGGCAGCTTCATCAGTGGCCAGTGTCTGAGACATACCCAGCTTTTAACTGACACTAATGTAAACCCATCCAGATAAATGTGTATTTTGCTCCAATGTCCAAACATAACTGAGTACTAGGTACTACAAGAGCATCATTTAACACTTAAAACTTGAAATAAAATTTTGGTTTGCGCTCGTCCTACAAAAATGTACTAACATTTTTAAATGAAGTTTAAGTCAGACATTTGATTCATTCCAAGTATTACATGTTTTTGACTGGTCTACTCAACTGCCATTGGTTCAGTATGCAACAATATCCCCAGGAAAACGAGAGGGAAAAAAGAAGACAAACCTCAAGTAAAAATGTGTAGCAGCTTTGTCATGTGTAACACACTTGTTGCAAAGCCACTGACGACTCTCTCTCTCTCTCTCTCTCTCTCTCTCTCTCTCTCAAATTCAAATCAACTTTACTGGCATGAATGTTTGCCATATTTTTGCCAAAGCAAAATAACAAATAATTAAATTGTTAAATATTATTACTCTCTCTCATACACACAGACACACAGACACAGACACACACACACACACACACACACACACAGTTTAGTCCCAAACACACTGCACACAATATAATACATAAAAATATATTGATTCACACTTCCAAGACTGTATAGATAAGAATATATAGATAGATCATATAAACAGAAATGAGGGAAATACTTCATCTAGGATCGATGGAATATAATACCCCTACATGTAAGGTAACATGTGACACCATTAGTTGCCAGGCAACCTGGACCACTCTTTAGATAAAACACCTGCCCTTCATCTATCAAGCCATTTCAGCAACCTCTTCATTTCTCTGTCACACCTGTCTCTTACTGTCTCTGTCTGGTGGGTGATACTTCAAGGGTGTGGAGGTGGAAAGTTGCAACAGAGAGGTAAGGAAATGAAAAAACAAATATGATACATGGGGAGATGGAGACAGTGACACACAAATGAGGTGATGAAGAAAATAGAGAGTAAGTCTGTCAAAAATAATAAGAACAAGTAAGGCTGTCCTGACAACCATTCTAGGGGCTTTGAAGTTTCAGTGATAATTATCTGTGAATATCTGAAGCTTCAACAGAGAGTTAGGGAGAGCGTTTTAGAGAGAGTAAAGATAAGGTGGAAGGTGGACTACTGCAAGCAAAGTTATTAATAACTTGCAGCAGGTTGGGTTTAATTACTAGATGAAAAGCAGGTGCTTTAGTACATTTGACAGCTGTAGATAACCATCTGCAATTATGTCCCTTTCTATGATCATTCTATGTCTCTTCTCTACATTTGGAAGTTATTGCTGGTCTTTGAACACATAATAGGCAGAACTCTTAACAAGTCCTTTTTTCCTCATCAGTGGCTTGTGGAGTTTGAGTTGCAGGATGGATAATTCATCAGTCAGTCTGATCAGTACAGATTGATGGATGAGAGGAGCAGCTGCTGCAGAGGCGAGTGAAAGCAAACTTTTAAACCCAGTTCAATGAATGGTTCAGTTTCATTTTCACTGCAGCTGATGGTCTGCTACTTCCTCTGTGCCCAGTATGCTCTGCACCCGGAAAGTGTGGTGCAATGAATAACAAAACAACATATTTCAATAGCACTCCAAACAAATGGTCCAAAAATCCAAAATCAATGCATGGTAGCAGATGTTTTAATCATGGCGGGCTGCCACAAATAAATGAATGTGTGGGAAACCCTGGCTGTGAGAACACCAGTCATATTTGAGTCTAATATTTGCCACCTCCTTTCAATTTTCTCCTCTATTTTTGTGGTGAAACGACTGAACAAAAATCGAAGCATTCAAATACTGACTTGGACGGCAATTACCATGGCAACAAGAGAAGCTTTGAAGCATTTGGGATCAGCCTTACAAATTAGTAAACCAAAGCAACACTTAACAGGAGGGGCCATATATAGACAGTGAGGAAAGAAAGCTACACAAACAGTCAATAGTTTATCACCCATGTGATCACAACAATCTCCATCCTCTTTCCATTTGGCAATCAGCATGAAATTAACTCCTGTGTCAAAATACTGGATGCACAGTAGCCTGCAAAAAGAAATACAATCAGCCTTTTATGAAAATGATTACAGTTTATGAGGTATAATATGTGTATTCCTACCATAGAGAGAGAGTGTGTGTGTGTGTGTGTGTGTGTGTGTGTGTGAGTAGCTGAGTCTGCATCTGTTTGTATGTGCCGTATGTGTGTCTCCACAGACTGCGTGCTCATATGTTGTTGATCGTGTCATTTCATTCAGCCCTACAAGCATCACAAAACTCCTGAATGTCCCAAATACGACACTTACAGCCCGTCAGTGGCTTTATCTCTGTGTGAGTGAATCAATAGAGCCGATCAATAAGAAAAAGCCCTGCAGTCAGGGCGAGAGGAACCAGAGCACAGGAACACATTCTGCTACTCGAGAGAGTGAGCACAACAATGCCGACAATAATAGTCACAATAACTACCACAAAAACGCCAATATGACTTTGGGAAACAAACAGCTGAATCTGTAGCAGTGAAACAATGACACTAATAACAGGAAAAGATTTGTGTTGAAATGAGTAGAAAACACGATAGAAAAAACATCTGCAGCTGCTGTTCAAAAGGCACAGAAGAAACATCTGCAAAATCCACAGCAACAACAAAAACAACAACTGTGGATTTACAACAGCAACACAGGACAGATGTCAGAAATGAAAACATTTGAAAAGATAATAAAACCAACCACAGAAGCAGAAGTAATGATACACGGTAAACAACAACAATGTTGCTGAATGAATGAAATGAAATCAGTTCAGCTAAACTGAGTCATGGGAGTTACTGATAACAGTGCCATTTTTAGTTTGCTTATCTGCAACAAATCAACACCAAAAAACAGCAACAACAGTTTGTTTTTACAGGAGTGAAACACAGGATGTGAGAGACATAATCTGTCCTCATTACACCGTCCACTCAAGACATTTTGAGCTGTGTGAAAGGGTTTTATGTGTCTGTCAGTTTGAGATTCATAAATAATTTACTTAAGTCATCTTGTGTCATTTTAATTTCCCACCTCTTTTCTTCAAATAGTCACACTCATTTCAAATACAGTGTGCCACTACAGGATTTACTCTTACTACTACCATGTTTGCAGGTGTAAAAAATGTATGAGAGAGCAGGCGCTACATGTGTGTGGCAGCTATCGAATATTTTAGTAACTGACTGTTCTAACTATTGATCCAACTCCATTATTTGAGTCCCTGCATAAGAGATACCTCTGCTTTATGACAGAGCAATAATGAATAAACAAAAGATAAACAAAAGAGATAAAGGGAACGGTCTCTTAAACGAACAACTAATTTTTTTTTTTTTTTTAGAACAGTCCACAATTTTTATTTAATTTTAATTTTAATTTTAATCTTTTATTCCTTAAATTGCATAAAATATTTAGGGTCAAATTGCTACTCACACCACCTGATATTTTAATATTTTATTTTGGAAGCATTTTGTGCAAGGCTGTGAGAGGAAGTACTGTAAGTTTGTGTGTGAGTGTGTGATAATCATAAAAAAAACGTGAAAAAACTGAGGCTTTCACAAAATGACAGCAGCATTTAAATTTCTGTGGTCCTATCCCTAAGTAAAATTAAACAAAGAAAAAAATGCTTCAGTCAACTTGTGAAAACCTAACCAACCAATATATTGATTTATGTTCTTCAAAGGGAAACTTTGCCACTTTTTATACAGCTTTGTGTCTCAGTTTGTGCAGTTTGTGCAGATGAACAACGCTGGTTTCCCTCTGTCTGCCTGAAGCTCCCCACTCATCCGCTGGATGGTTTAGCATCATTTTGCCGGCAGATGAGCGGGGAGCTCCAGCCATTGACAGGCCAGAGGGAGGCTAATGTTACTATTAACATTAATTTTAACGTGTGTCAGGTCCACTCTGTGGACTGGATGCTCACTGTTGAGATGCTGAAGTATTGATTTCATGCTACTGTGGTAAGCTAGTTTGGATTTTCAATAGACCTACTTTAAGAGTTTTTATATTGTTTCAGCTTGAAACAATCCTAATTTTTGGTCATTTTCTCTGGCCTGTCTCTTCTTTTGTTCCCTCACTTTGCAATCTGCATTATCAAATCATGTCTTCTATTTTGAGCATGGATGTATGAATTTGAGTTATCTTCTGTATATCTCTGGAGCATATGCACACTGAGTTACAGTTATAAACATCCGTGCAAAGCACAGTGCGTTGCACGATTATATCGGTTAAATTAAGTGTCAGTGCAGATAATTTGCATCAAGTGTCTACTCATGGAACTTCCCATCTGTCTAAAGAAGGACGCATAGGTTCCCTGCAGAGACAAATGAGTAAAGCTACACTTACACTAACTAAAATAGTTGCAGCTGTTCACCATGAAACTACAATGACCTTCAGACTTAAGTAGTGAATGCATTTAAGCATTGTGGTATTACACCAGAACAACAAACCTTAAACACAATCTTGTGCAAGTGCTTAAGCCGAATGTCAAACCTTGTTTGCTTTATGCAATCTCTTTGGAAAGATTATGCCATGTTTATTTAAGGTTATTTACCTCTTAGGCTATAAATAAAGAGGACACACATTCTCTCTCTCTCTCACACACACACACACACACACACACACACACACACACATAAATATACACCTCTGCTGCCTATCAATGAGGTCTTTTCACACATACAGAGCATTACTTGATACTGTTTTCTAATTAAACCAAAGCTCTGTGTCCCAAACACAGCTGCCTAGTCTCCCACCTTAATCTCTCCAGGGACAGCAACACACATAAACACACAAACACACAATTGTGGTTGTCCAGTGGTCCACTGGATTACTGACAGCAACACAAATGTGCCTATACATGCACACACTTGTAACTTCTATATGCTAACACACTTGTAAACACATACACACTCTTGTACACACACACGCGCGCACACACACACACACACACACACACACACACACACACACACACACACACACACACACACACACACACACACACACACACACACACACACACACACAGGAACACCTGTCTGTGGCAACAGTCCATAGAGATAAGAAGGCTGACAGGAGCTGCTGGAGCCAAAGATGGAAACCACGGGAGCTGTCAAGCTCATTTCCCCGAGCCACCTCCAGGCTCACACAAACGCACAAACGCACACTCACACACACACACACACACACACACAGATATTGTATTGACTTAAATTCATTCCCTGGAGCCGCACTCTTACCATAACTGTCATACACTGCACTCCATCCAAACATTCCTCTAACATCAAAACAACACTAAACTGCTGCAGCTTTAATCTTAAATTTAAAACATATGAAAGTTTGAGCTCTACCTAACTGTAATTCAAGCTGCTGTCTTTAAAATAACACTTCCAAATATGGTGTGAGAAAACAGTCATCACAAGTGACCAGCTGGTCAGGTTTTCTATTCTTGTTAAGAAGCCACAGTAGAAACAGCAGAGATGGCATACAATCTTACAGTTTCTAGAAAAACACTGCAAAGGCATACACTCCTGCTTTTTTTCATGGAAAATAAGCACAGAAATAGTACAAATGTTTTAAGGGATACGTTTATAGTCAAAAAATTAAAATTAAAACTAATATTTCAATGTTGTCTAGGCTGGGAATGTATGGAACAAAGTCATTTTATTTCATATAGAAGCAAACGTACTTTTGAAAATATTCATGCCTGACGCCGGAAGGTTGTTAATTTCAGAAATTATTATAATAAACTGCCCATTTGCAGCTGCTGGGCAGGTCTACACATATGTTTTATGTAGGTGCATTGGGTTTCAAGACATCATTGTTTTCAGTTTAACTCTGTGCTACAGTTTCTCAGCACTGTAATCAAGACCATTGTCCTTCTTCAATGGAAACACGGCACAGGTTCACCACCTAAAACCTACTGTACGTCTGAATGTCTCAGTGTGAATTATCACTGAATGATGTGGTGAAAATTCAAGCATGAGCTGTCCAATTTTACTACTGCGTACTTCTTAATGTACATCATGCACCTGCAGTGGTTTCACAGTAAAATATTTAAAATGACAGCATTACATTTGGCTCAATTTTGGTTACATTTATAAAATGATCCTTGTTCACGGTGGTATAAACTGCAGTGGTGGAGGATGTATTCAGAGACAGGTGAGTCAGGGGCAAGCACTTAAAAGTAATAAAAATAAAAGCACCTGATTCAGAAATATCTAAATTAAACCCTTAAAAATGTATTATAAATATATAAAATAGTTGATAGTTATATAGTTAAATAGTTGATTTTTTTTCAATTGATTTTCTGCCAATTGGCTAATTGATTGATCCATCAATCGTTTCAGCTGTAAGTCGTTGGGTAGTTTTAATTTATGACAAAATATTATATTCTGTAAACACTTCTCAGTTTTTTTTTTGTAAAGCAATAGTAACTAAAGGTTTCAGATAAATATGCTGAAGTAAAAAGTACATTTCCCTCTGAAATATAGTGGAGTAGAAATATAAGGTGGCATGTAAAAACTCAAGTAAAGTGCAAGTACCTCAAATCCGTGTTTACAAATTAGTACTTAACAGTAGTTAGTTACATTTTACCACTGACAAATTGTGCATGATGTGTATTTAGATTATCGGAGTTACATGTAAAATCTGACAGGACTCAAAACATTGTTTTCAATCTGATTGGAAATCAGTTTTTATGACTTTGTAATTTATATTGAATAATTGTTCTCTGACTAGTTCATCTTTTAATTTGAATAGTTGAAACTGCTGAAGTCATTACAGAGACTATTAGCCTACATGTCAAGCACAAAAACTTGTTACTTCTACACAGTATAAAATTTTCCTCCGTGCTCAGCCTCCTTAATTTCAAATTGGCTCCACTGACATCTTAAATAGGAGGTACAGTATTTGCCAGGGACATCCTAAGACCCCATTTAATATCTTATATTTTATTAAATAGCTATTGTTAAACTGATCGATTTTGATAAAAATGTATCGCAGGCACTTGATGACCACAATGATTTATATTGGCTACAGGAAATCACTGGTAGAAAATAAATCAAGGAGAGCCGAACACCATTTAGCTGCAGCTAATGAAAAAATGGATTTCCATTGGGACAGTTGTATTCCATCTCATTACATAAATTATCCACTGTTTAACATGAATGTTAAACAGCTTGTTGGCAGCATTAAATGAATGCGTCCATCTCCTCCCTCTGGCTTATACACAGTAAAATAAAAGCCTTGTTATGGATTTTACAGAGTGCATTGAGTTGAATCAATTTGATATAAAATGAAACTTTGATATTTGTCAACATGCATTTCATTTTTTAAATGTTTTTGTGTCTTAGGAGGCAACACTTTTTTTTTAATTTGGTCCAGTATTGAGAGAGATGACTCCAGACACAGTGGCAAAAAAGGCTGCAATGCAGTCCCTTCGGACAGGTGTGCACTGTCAATATGTATTCATAAAAAGTACTTGTTTTTGCCACTGACAGGCTCAGATTATTAAGTGTCTGACAACAATACAGATAGGACCCTACAGAGAAATTCAATTTTTATCCTTTACCTTTTGCTGACCTTTGTGTTACTGTGGCTAACCAAGTCTCACTCAGGGAGAAGTCTTGTTCTGAAACATCTTGAGAGGTGACTTGTTGCAAAAAAGCAAGGGTGCAAATGTTAGTGAGAGTTGAAAAGAGGAGTGCTGGGAAAAGTGCTATCCAAAAGATTTTCAATGTCATGATTTCAAAACAATGTGGAAAAGTCTGTGAGATTCCACGAGACTTCTCCTTGAGCAAAACTTGGTTATACATGAACAAACAGACCGCATCAGAGAGGGGAAATATTTCACGTCTTTGTGTTCCTTTCTGTAATGTTGTCAGACAGTTGTAATAACAATCTGAGCCTGTCAGTGCCAAAAAACAAACACTTTTAGTGGATGTAAATAAGGGAGGGATTGTTTCACCACTGTGGCTTATCCTGTGCTGGATAAGCAGGTGTGGAAAAGGGACAGATGAATGGCATGTGCATGTGTGTGTGACTCAGGATGACACTCTGGGCAGTGCGATTCATGATCTCTACACCTATCTATACTGATGAAGCTGCACATTTTCAAGTGTAGATTCAACTAAAGAGACGTAGAGAAGAAGTGAGGCAGGGTCAAGAGGGTCTGAAAGCAGTGTTCTCCACTCTATATTTGCATTTGAGGTTATCCCTCAGTGATAACCTCAATGCTAATGAGGTCCAGGAGAGTCCCCTGCATAACTGATGATAACAGTTTTCTGTCACAGTATAAGGTTACAATCTTTTTTAGCCACGTTTGTGAGAAACAAAGTTTATTCCTTCAGTTTGGTTTAGCCACAGACACAAATCACAGCCATCGCAGTTTCCCCTTTGCAATGTATTGAATTTCCTTAAGGAGGTATTTCACTGCTGACAAGAAGCCTTTTAATACAATTAGGATGTCTTTGCAATCACTTTGAAATTGGTGTGACGTGATCTGAGAAAATCAACAAAAAAGGAGGCTTTTGCTCTTTGAAAATCTACAACTACCAGAATGCACAGCACCACACCATACCAATAAATGCTCCCGCTAGTGGGTGACATAATGCAAACTTGTATGTGTGAAACAATGGTGGTAATCTTCGTATTATAGTAAAACATGACACACAAAGCTAAAACATGTTTCTGAAAACATGGTAAGAACTCAGTAACAGAATCTTGTTTTATGTTTGATCAGTGCTGCTTAAATTTACTGTTTCACCTCTGTTTTCACTGTGCAGGAACGAGTATGGCACCAGCTTTCTGTGCACTAATTGCTATAACAGCTTAAAACTGCACTAAAATGTGTTTCTAAGAACATTCTCTATATTTAGCCACTAGTTAGATGAAGGAAAGTTTACCACGGGTCATCTGTACATACTACCCACACTGTTTTGATACAAAACTGCTGTATTATCAAAGCTCTACAAAGCTTAATCTCTATTATAAACCTACCATTGGTGGTGTTGAGACAAGAATTTTAAGCTCGGTGAATAGATGTTTGTTACCTAAAAATTGCTTGGAGGCCAAAAGTTGACTTCTCTCTTCTCTCACACTTTGGACTTTTGACTTTATATTCTAGAGAAAGATTTTTTGCTCATCTTTTGATTCTTCAGCTGAAAAACCTTCATGCCATCCAAGCTCTGCCAGTTACCTTTTACAGTAACACTCGTGAAGAAAATTAATGGGAGCATGCAACCAAATGCTCTCAGAGTTCAGTATTAAAATAAAAAATAATTTCAAGTTCAATTTGCACTTCATGGGTGTGCGAGCAAATCAAATGGTAGTTAATATCTACTGCTCTTCTCCATACAAATAGTGTGTATCAGCAGTTTTAGTATGTATATTATCTTCTTAGCTGAGTACTCATACAATTGTGGGCTCAAAGAAAGGAGAATTGAAATTCAGATCCGTAAATTGAACGCTATTAAGCCAAATGTTTTGCTGGAGCAAACACATTCTTAAGATACACAAACGCATGCAAAAGGAGGCACAATGGTTTCTCTCTGCTTTCACTTCCCTCTTTGTCTATTCTCTCTCTCTCTGAATATTTTAGTATTGATGAGTCCATTACTGATGATAACAGTGCAACGTCAGCATCCTTTCTCTTTCTCTCTCTCTCTTTCACACACACACACACGCACACACTCATCAGGAATCAGGTTACAACTGTGCTGCTGCTGCTGCTGTGTATTTTTGTGCATTTCTCTGTGTGTGTGTGTGTGTGTGTGTGTGTGTACGTGTTCGTTCAGCAGGAGACTGAGAGATCTGACTTCCTGGCGTCAATCCAGTAAATTGCAATATTTTTCAGCCTGTAGACCGTTCACATGCACAGCCGCTGGCACACAAATACACACACACCCAAATACAGATTATAAGGGCAAGCCTGTTGGCTGATAAAAATGATGCAAGATAATAACAGCAGATAAACAAAGTGAATTGAATGTGAACATGTGCTCCTCAAAAGGCTGTTTAAAACAACGCAAACACACACAGCAGCAAAAGGGCAGAGCGTCGGAAAATAATCCAAGGGTGACGGAGGTCTAAGCTTAGACAGAATACATGGATGTGATTCCTGAAACTGTAGAGCTTGGTCAATATTTCTTATTAATAACTCCATCTCTAAACTAGAAGCCAGGGATCTAAGACTCAGGATGATGGAAACCAAAAGGACTGTGGATGTTGCTCTAGCTTGGTTTTATTTGCGACATATCTCAGGGGGCACAGGTGTGACATCAGCTCTTGCTTATTTCATGACAGCATCACACTTCATGCCCTTAACTGATCACCGATGCTAAATCTGCCATTCAAAGTGACTCCGGCCTGAGGGGAGCAGGTGAGACCAGCTACTGAAACTAATTGTATGTCAGAGATCATTGATGTCCACCTTGCACAATTATTATCCTGGCACAACTCAGGTTATTTTCTCATAGACTGGCCAATGAATGCTCAGTGTAAGAAGCTTAGTCTTTTCGGACAAGCGCTGGTGAGGTGAATAAAAGCCATTATCCCTCTGTGATTTTCCTTATTGGATTTAAACCAATAATGAAGGAGCACATTAGATGAGGATTTTCCAAACAGACAAAAAGGGGTTGAAACTTGATATGAGGGAGTTGTCTCTAATATTTTAATCAGCGTATAATGACATCACAATGTTGTTATCTGCAAATGATACTATTCGGGAGAGAGAGGAGGAACTTAGAGCATTAAAAAAAAAAAAAACACAAAATACAGGCATCAAGATATGTCCTAAAGGAAGCTCTCACCATACAGTGTATACATTTTAGTTTATACAGTATGCTATGCGATTAACCATGCGTTTCGATCACAATCTTTTGCTGGTCAGCGATAGATGTCAAATAATTTGAGAGCAGATGTTTTGTGTCCACATGTCAAACTTTCATTTAAAACACAAGAAACTTGTTTAAATTAGCTAACATTTAGTCAAACACCAAGTGTGGCCTTGACCTTTAAAAGGTTTTTTTTCCCCTAACAGGCGACACTGAGAGAAATCATGGAAAACACACACGGACTGAACACCACCACTACTAATGGCTTTAACAATTTACCACAGAGTTCAATAAACACGTCTCTTGAGGAAGTTTTAAAGAACAATTCTTTGACAAATTAGCACCTTTTGTAGTTGATATGCTTAATAATTCATTTGACTCACTTAATCTACCTGTAACACTCTAGAAGGCCTGAATTTCATTAATTATACAATACAGTACACAATCCCTGTAGTGGCTATCTTTAGTCTGCATTATTTTCATTTTTATCTCAAGTCACTTCTGTACATAACCACATTCCAGGGACGTCACGAGGTGGCTTTACGCATTGAGTCGGCTCGGTAGCAACGCCAACGATAAAACAACTGTGCTGCTCCGTTGTCACTAGTTCTATTTCTGAACTGCAAACTTTGCATCATAAGCTTAACTTCCCGTTCATTTGCCAGCATTAAACATCAACAGATGTCAAAATATATAGGAATTAAGTAACAGCACATATTCAACAACACAATGAAATATGGTTCACTCTGTACTCTAGAAAGTCATACTATCCCACAATAAACTTGTTACTGGTACATGGTGCTTACAGCCCCTATCCTGCTCAAGCTATGACCCTACACTGTATACCTGCTATCTGTAGATGTGAAGATGCTCAACACTTTTAGTTCAGTGTTTGGAGTCTGTTCTTCCTTGCATCCACTCCCGAGACCAACAAGGTTCATCCGAGATGGATACTCTTTTTTTAACCTCAAACCTCAACTGTTTAATATTGTATAATCCCTCCACCTCAACTACCTGAAGCCTTGATGGATACAGAGAGAAAGCCTTTACACAAGTACAGTGGAGCAATCTTTTTTAAACATTGGAGAAATCTGGCTTGCTTAAAGAATCTGTTCATTTGCTGAAACACAATCAAGGCACAAGAAGGCCCCTGTGGGTGTGATAAAAAAAAAAGAAAGTAACCAGTCATAAAAGGGCGTCCCCTTTGGTTTCCGTCCTCAAACTATCAAAAGTCAGCTCAATTTGCGCAAGCAGAACTCTCCATTAGGACACTTTTCCAAATGGTGTCCGCTCCGTGTGCTTGCTGCTTAGTGCTACACACACAGGTCCCATAATTGCCTCTGCCTATGATTTGTTTCTCGCTCATAGCTGCCTGTATGTTGTTGAATTAGTGTGCGAGGACTTATATCATGCAAGTGGCAGTTAATATCGGCACATGTGAAACAGCATTAGTTAATTACGAGCATGTTAAATTGTCATACATCTGATGCCACACTCACCTAACTAAAGTTAAGGCTTTCCAGGAATTATTGTGATGTTGACTCTACCTGTGACATGTGGTCATCAGGCACTTTTACCTATACCCATATGTTTTGTTAAAGCCCTTTCTTGCACAATTACTAGTCCAAAATTTTTAGCTGTATCCAAAATCACCAAAACATCTGGTTAAAACTGCTATTCCATGCCTATTAGTATTAGATTTCATACATACTATACAATACTGATTAGTGAAAATCCAATGTGTCTTCTTAAAAAAACAAATAAAAGAAAACTGATAAACAGAATTGAAAACCCCACTGAGACATTTTCAACAGAAACTATAAGCTTCACAAAGATCGGATGCAACTGTGGGCTGCTTTATTGCATTAGTAATGATTGGGTCAGCCTCCTTTGATTCATGGCATGTATGTGATGTCCTTTGAAAACCACTTATCCCCAAAAATGCAAATTTTTCATTAACGTGAAAATGGCCTCAGGGTTAAAAAATGAAAATTCACACTGAAAAAACAGCCTGGTTTTAAGCTTTGTGATTATGTATTTTGTGGGTTTTCGACAGAAAAAAATTCAAGTTTATCCAAAAACTAAAAAATCACAAAATTTGGTGAAACATGGGGAATGACCTTCTAGTAAGGTACTTACAAATACAGCTTTATTAATGGTTAATAAATCACCCTCTAATGCTTTTAAGATCTGTTGTAAATCATTAATAAGAACAAATTTTGTTTTACCAAGTTGTGAGAGATCTCTAAGGCTGGTGTTCTTGCTGTTTATAGAGCTTATACAGACATTGGTAATCAGTTAATAAAATGCATAATAACTTGGTCGGTGCAGTTTTTGTACCGCTCTAATCCATCAAAGAGAATTTTCCACAACCTGGCAATCAAAGAGCTTATAACTGATCTATGAAGGGTTAGTAAATTATTAGTTAGACATTACTAAAGCTATTAAATACAGCATATCGCCATTATATATTAGAAAGTGGAACCATGAGTTTTTTGCTGTTTTTTAATTTTTTTCTAGGTTAGAACTAGGGCTGTCAGCATTATGATGTTAATTGTGATGCAATTAAGGTCCATATATAACGCTTTTTTTTTTTATTTAAAAAATTGCGTTAATCACTGGCCGACATTCCGGTCTTCAAGAGGCTGCAATGGGCTGAGGTTTCAGGCAACAGTGTTGATAGTGGTATTATATGGAAAAAGAAGACCTGGGGAATCCAGTGATACCAACCATGTCATGCTTCTCATTAAGGGAGATAAATAACCCTCCAAAGTTAGGCTAAATTTCAGCAACAGACAAGCTGTAGGGTCATTTGACAGGGGTCCCTTGACCTCTGACCTCATGATACCTGAATGAAAATGGTTTCTATGGGTACCCATGAGTCTCCGCTTTACACACATGCTCACTCTATGGTAGTCCCATGTAGTTTTTTGCTGTCATTTGATTCCTAATTGAGACAATCTGGAAAGAATTGTTTAATTTTGTCAATATGAACTTAATAAATGTATTGTAATATAAAAAATGGAATGGTAAATATGTGACTCAAAAATGAAATTAACTGATGAATGGCAAATTTAAAAAAATATTGTTAAACAGCCCTAGTAACAAGACATCAGACCAAACTTAGGATCAGGTGGTATGCTCAAAGTCAGCCCTTTGTAAAAAATGAACATAAGGCTGAGAGAATGCAAGTATGAGGGCTATCACAGAGAATATATCTATCCCAGTAGGGATATCAGAGGAGAAGCAGCCTATCAGTGTACTGTTATGATATCCTGGAAGATACAAAGGCACTATAAGGTCAATAAACTCTGTGTGGAGCAGACCAAACACACTGCCAGGAACATTTTTGTGATATTAGTGTGATGATGGAGGTGAGCTACACACCGATTAACTGACAGCCACCTGCACTGTTCACCTGGTCTGCAGGGGGGGGGGGCACCCAGCAGGTCACACTCACACTACTACTTCACCACCAGCGTGTATTTGGCTCAATGCGGCGCCATGTGCCTCGTTCAGTTTGTGCGCTGCGTTTGTAACTGTCAAGAACCTTCAGCACAACACACAGTTTAACAAATAGAGAGACACACTTACATCTCGGAGGACGGCGGCTGGCTACGGCAGAGGAGCGCGTGTCCGCACGCTTGTCCCATCGCGCATCCTGCCTCGCGCCTTCACCCAAACAGCTGCAGTCAGGAGGACCTGGCGGACGAGGGGAGGAAAAGAGGAGGAGGAGGGAGCTGTCTGTGTGCTGGGAGGGGGGTGAAGGGGGACAGACGATGGATGGATAGATAGATGGCTGGGTGGTGTGCTCCTCTCGCCTGCTCTCCCCTCTGAATGCGTCTGCCTCTCTCCGGTCTGCTGTCTCCTCTCGAGTTCTGACAGCGCGCGGGGATTGGTCGGGACCCAGTAACTGATACTCGAGCTATGGTGCGCGAGGATATAACGGCTGAGCAGCGTGAGAGAGAGAGAGGGATAGGGAGGGAGAGAGAGAAAGGGAAAGAGAGCGAGCTCAGCCGGTACTTTAACGCTCAACGCCACATGGACACATCAAAAGAAGCGTCAGTCAAACCGGAGCTGAGTACGTCACTTCTCCGCGTGCGCTGATCCCCCTCGAGGTCATGCCTGCTCTCCCATGAGCACCAGTTCATCCGTGCAAATGAAAGTCGTGTAGTCGTGAAAATTCAACTTTCACGGTGTATCTTCACACCTCAGCTGCGCATTTTCACACAACTCCCACCATGCACACTTCTTCTTTTTCTGGCTTCATATATGCTGCAGATCTGCAACAGGACAGGACTTTACCTCTAACTTCCCAAACACAAGAGATCTTATCTGCTACTGCTGGCACGGTTTCACTATAAACCACATGTTACACTCAACTCCAGTGCGTCTATCACGGGACACAAGGTCTCAAGGTCCAACACAGATCTTCTGCCTTATATGGCCTTCCCAGTACACACAAGGAAGCAGCAGGGATCCACTACAAGAGCAAAGCCCAGTGAAACAGGAGCCTTTTAAATGTTTGTTGACATTCAAGGCCTTTAAATATCCTCAGAGGCTTGAGATGTCAAGTGTTTGGCATTCTAGAGACCCAGTGAGGAAGACAAAGCATCTGAAAATATCAACCCTCCTGCAGCTTACAGCCACGGTTCACCCACACAGGTGTTTGAAATTAATGCGCTTGATTAGACCTCCAACTGCAGGCTGTATGAGCAATGTGCAAACTGTGACTGATTGACAGCTCTGTCACTCCCCAAACAATAAATTGTTGTTTCTTCATCATCATCATCATCATCATCATCATCATCATCGTACGTGAGTTTGTTGACCTCTGGAAATTTATACCATCCAGCTCCAACTTGTGGAATAATAATAAGAGGAATAATCAGCCAATCAGACATAACTGCAAACACCTGTGTCAATGTACAGGGGTTCTGCAGAATTCGATTTATACAGCTTAGCCATGGAGTAAAATATTAATACGTTTTGTGCTTTGAGTTTTAGTGGTGGGACTAAACTTTTATTAACATTTGGGATTATAAATTGCAAATCATATTTTCCCTTCAGTTTTTGACACAGAAATAATTCTCGATGGTTGTGTTCTCTTTGCTGCCACAGTTGGCTTTAAAGTGGACATAAAATGTCTCCAACTTTAATCAAAGTGTGTCAAACTAAAGCCTGACTGGCCTGCCCACGATTAGGAAAAAGCAGTCAAACATAAGCCGACTTTGTGTCATTGCAAAAACACGAATGTAACTACTAACATTAATAATGTGTCTGTTCCATTAGGTGCGTCAGGTATGTTGGCGAGGCAATATGCACAACACCAAAACCCTGAACTGGCACTCCTAAATTAAAAGGAAGCACTATTAAAGTCCATTTGAAGCAAAAACGAATGAGTTCATCACACCACAGAAAAAAATGTTATTAACTACCCAGCCCAATTGGATTAAATTATTAATGATTTATTTTTTTTAAGCCAACTAGGTCTTTATAAAGTTAGGTTTCAAAATCTGAAAAAATAAATAAAAAGCAGCATTCTCTGCTCTGAAATGCCAGGGGCATGTATGCTGAAGGAGCTCAGCCGAAGAACGAGCCGCTGCATTGCAACAAACTCTCAAAAGCAGTCAACCCAGCAGCACCAAGCACAAACACGCTGGGCTGAAAAACTAGTGAAAAACAATCTCTTTCAGCCGTTAACAGCAGCTAACGCTTGCACTATGAGCCGATTATGAAACAACCGGCCACTGGGCACAGACATGCAAAGGCCACCTCTCCTACACAGGAGAAAGACACACAAACTTTGTGGTTTTTCCTCTTTTTTGTTGTTGTTTTGCATCTTTTTGTTGTTTTGTGTCTTTGAGGTCAATCTGGGTGTTTCCGGTTGTTTTGGGAGTTTATCCATGGTTGCGAACCAGCACACACCAACAGCAGTGAGCAATAATGGTGCGTTCCAGTTGAACTGGGAAGTCGGAATATCCGAGTTCCTTGTCGGAAATTTTGTCTGTGTTTATGTAATTTTGGCTTTTAACAGATTTGATTATTCAGTTACTGAAAGAGATGTCAGGGCTTGTGGAACTTGGTGAACTCGCTGCTCACACACAGACGATGAACAAAACGACACTAATGCTATGTGCTCCACTAACGGAGGGGTAATGTATGGATGACTCCAGTGCGTCAGAGAGCCATTTCAGGCTGGACACAAAAAACATGAAAAAAAGGTAAATGGTCTAACTCCACAATTAAATACTATACAGTTTCCAGTCTTTTCTAACATGTATAATGTCTTTTAAAAGAAATAACTGATTTTACCTCACCCAGACTAATAATCTGTTATCAATTACACCTGTGCTGAGATGTCAAAAGGCCTACTGTGTAAAAGTCCAATCTACAACACACTCAACAATGCTGCACTGCACAGCAGCTGACAGTGTGGAACAGCAGATCACTTATCTATAACAGCAACAACAATATATCTGACAGGCTGTTACACAAAGTTCAGGGGTCTGCTGGGCTCAAGGGTCCAACCAGCACCTGGAAATTGCTAGATGGAGGAATGTGAGTGGACCTCACCAATGGTTCATCATTTACATTATAAATTTGCTGATATGAATGCAATTGAAAAAGCAATTTAAAAAAAAAAAAAAATTTACCATTAATCATCTTTTGAGCATTCAAAATAATATTGCGACTCAGTGTTGGCAACCACTCAGAACATACAAAACAAATAGTTCAGTATTTAGACAAGGATATGCTTTGATGAATTTGCAGATGTTTTTGTTTTTATATGATTAGATTACAGGTCCTTCATTTGATAATTTTTGTTTTTTGTGCAACAAATACAAACAAAAAAATGAAGACCATACCTCACTGTCCTCTATGGTGGTAACAAGCCCCGACAGACTGTGTGTTTATTTATAATTACTGGCATGTGGTTGATCTCCATATCACTGATAAATCTGATTTAAGCCAGACTATAATAGAGAAAGACCAGAAGGAGTCCAAAAATCAGATCTGTTGTACTGGTCTAAATTTATCTTAGCATCTCTGTCCATCCCCATAAACACACCCTGAGGCTGCTGATAAAGATTGTTTGTGTTCAAATATCACATTCAAACTTATATCATAAAAGCATTGCAAGAGGGCAATTCAGGACCCAAGACGATGTTTTTCTTATTTTTTCTGTTGTCACATATGGCCAGAGGCATGCAGCACCTGATATTGTGAAAAACTAATTTAGAAAATACAGAGGCAAAATGCAATGTACCTGAGAGCCCCTGCAATTTCAATAGAAGCATCCTTCGGTCATCTAGCAGAAGCTGTCAATTACAAGGGAGGACAAGACAAAGAGAGAACAAGAGAGTGTGACAAGGAGAGGTGGGAGAGAAAGAAAAAGTGAGGGTAAAGGAAAAGAGTCGGGAGAGGAGAGCTGCTGCAGCGAGAGGACGACTGTGAACCTTATTATTGCTATGTCAAGTCTGAGTGTGTGTGTGTGCGTGTGTGTGCACATCACATCTGGTGTGTTGGCATTCAGCTCTATGGTGCTCAGCTGTGCCTCAGTATGTATTTTTGTGTGTGTGTGTGTGTGTGTGTGTGTGTGTGTGTGTGTGTGTGTGTGTGTGTGTGTGTGTGTGTGTGTGTGTGTGTGTGTGTGTGTCTGTGTGTGTGTTTGTCCATCAGAACTCAGTGTGGCTGCAGGCCCCAGGATTCGGATCAGTCAGTGCAGGCTCTAACAGATCCTCCGCTGGGACTCAGGTCAAAGAAATGTCTGCAATGGACACTCAACACCAGCTGGATAAAGTATTTTTACCAGTGTTTTTTCTAAGTGCACTCGTCTAGCATCATTAAATTGATGACATGAGCTGAATTTTTGAAGCAACTGAAACGAAAAGGTTATATGAACCAACTGTATTGTAAAGAATGTAAAGCCTTTTTTTCAATTAACTGACTATGACAATGCTCTCTACAAAGACAGGCACAATCTCTTAAGACAGAAATTAAATTTCTCCTCTGTGCCAAGCTTGTAGGAGAACTACGCTGGCCGTCAAGAAAACTTCAATCCGACGCTTTGTATCCACTTACGTATGCAACAAGTCATCTGGAGCAAACTGCACTGTGATTGGCCTAATCCTACTGTATCTATCGCTCTGTGTTATTGGTAGCGCCTACTGCAGTAGAATAAACTCTGGTAGCCCCTATAATAATAATAACAATAACAATGAGACAAGGGTAAATCAGGAGACAGTCTAATAAGCAGCAGGGCCTCATATGGATGTAAACTCTGTGTTGACTGCAGGCAGAGCAGGCAGAGAATCAGGCCCCTCTCTGAAGTGTCAAGAGTGTGACGTGGCCCTCTGCAGCATCACAGATAGGAGCTGCTTTGCAAAATGGCACAGATATTGGGATACACAAAAAGCTGCAAAACAAACAAAAAGTGTGTCAATTTTTTGAACCATAATAATTACAATGTTTATTTTTTCACTTTCTGATTCCCAACACCTTTCTACAACAAAATGGCTTGTACCTAATAAAACCTCCATAATTTTAGATCCTGAAATTACACCTCCCATATTTTGAATCGGGAATCGATTTTGATTCTAATTGTGACCCCAAGAACCGAAATCAAAATAGAATAGAATCGAATCAAATGGAATCAAATCGTGAGACACTGAAAGATTCACACCCCTATAAAGTGGTTATTCATGTCCATTAAATGCAAGTGTTTGGTTTGTCCATTTCTGGGTACTGTAGAACAACATAGTAGACTCTGTGGAGGAGGATCTGCTTCATATGTAGATAGAAACAACCCATAAGGTAAGGAAAACACAAAAAGCTTAAACAAGACCAGCAAGCATTTTTGGATGAAATAATTGCATGTAAACTGCAAAATCTTAAACAACTTATGAGATTGAAATTGGGTCTATATTTCATACATTGCCCCCTTGGAAAAACATCAGACGCAGGAAACAGCATACTGTCAGCACTCATAGAAAAAATAAAAACGATTAAAGGCTTTCCAGCACTGAGAGGGACAGTGAGAGGCAGCAGCTGTAATGTGACAGCAGCGTCTGACCAGTGCTGTGCAATAAAGTGCAGTGAAGCTTATTTTTATGAGGTGAAATTCCTGTTGTTTCAGTCTCTACTCAAACACACAGAGAAGCTGCTTGCTGTAAATATGATGAGAGTGATGAGCGAAGCAGCCAGCCACAGCTAAGCTCATAAAGTGTGATTGAAACTAGAGCAACCCATTAATGTGAACCCTGAACAGTCTTCCCCTCATTAAAAACTGATTTGTTTGTTACATAAGAATAAAATTAGAGACATTTTGCTCCCTTGAGCCTGAAATGTGTTGAAAGTGCAAAGTAGTGAAATATATTATGTTTTAATCCGACAAATAAAAAGCCAGATGGAGTATGAGATGTGCTTCAGTTTATGGCTCAGTGGGATCAATATCACAACCAGACTTGCTGCTTGTCTTGAGTGTACCATGGCAAGGTCTAATCAAGGTCTGTGAATCAGATGAGACAAGGGCAAGACAACTCCCCTGACATCAATATAAAAGTTTAGTGACCGTGAAACTAAAATCCTCCTGGTGTGACTCAACAAAGCTGCGCAGCAAAAAGAAACCGTGTCATGCTTCACTTGATTGCGCTCCCCAGAGTGTCGCTCCCGTATCAGCCTCCTTGAGTTGATTACATCACAACCTGATTAGACCTTCTGCCCTCAACCTGAAGTGTTTACTGACATTTATGGGCGGCCAGATCTGCCAATCGTTAATACTTCCTGGAATTTCAAAGTGCCGACTCCATAGAAGCTTAATTATTTATGATTCTTTCTGGGCCCATGGTCTGATTGGTAAATAGCTCTCTGTTGAGCCATAATGCCAGTGATAATGCTGTCTTCCAACAGGCTGAAATACACAGAAAGTGTTCTGCGACATCGCTGTGAGCTGTCATGCCTGCAGCAGACATATGGAGTGACAATATGGTTGTTAATATTAGGGTATAAGGGCAAAAAGGATAGGGGTAATTAAAGAGTCTTGAAGGCTGTTGGTGAAATGCAGCCTCCTGTCCTTACCTGTCCTTCACATGGAAAGATTTATCTGCTCTCTCAGTTGGAGCGAGATCAAATCACACACTGTGGGTCGGACTGAGCAAGGCTGGCAAAGCTATGGATGGGTTGTTTTTGTTTTGTGTGTGTGTGTGTGTGTGTGTGTGTGTGTGTGTGTGTGTGTGTGTGTGGAGGGGGGGAGCGTTGCTTGTGTCAATCTGCCTTGCTTGACACAGTCCACTTCTTTTTCTCAACAAATTCAAACAGACATCTCCCTCCCGATTCTCAGTGCCTGATTCGGGCACTAAAGCAACCCTACCAAGCAAGCTGCCTACCTTAACCAAACAGCACAACCCTGTACTTTTTCTTTTACTTCAGCTCTCACTTCTCCTGCTCACATGGTGTCAGGTTGGTAACAAGCAACAAACAACAAGCAGCAACATTTTCTGTGGTGTCCTGACTGATCTGATTTCTGCTCGACAGTGGAAACAACCTGTAAATACAACACTGACTTCAGTTGATATAGCAAACATGTAGCAAAGTGATACATCCAGCAGATATGAGGCTACATTAAAGGGACAGTTCACCTCAGACCCAAAACTTATATTTTCCTCTTGCCTGTAGAGATGTTTATTACTGCAGATTGCCCATAACACTCGAGAGGCTTCCACCGGCTAAATCATTTACTTCCAGTTTTGTCCACTAACTTGAATGGGGATAAAATAATTTAATCATGCGGGTCTTCTACGCTTTTCAATGTTTTCAAACTAAAAAGCTCTCCCACTGGGGGCGCTTCTAAATTCTGATTGTCAAACCAGGTTGCAATGTTTAAAAAAATAAAAGTAAAAGTAAAAATAAAAGTAGCAGCTCTACAGGTAAGAGGAAGAATATGTATTTTTTGATTTGGGGGTGAACTGTCCCTTTAATGTTCACATGTGAGGAATTGTTGGAAATAAAACGACTGCTAGCAAAGAAGATGAGCTCCTGTTGAGCTGACATGCTTTCCAGACATTTCTCACTCCTTCTATCTATCCCTCCTTATCTTAATCCCCTCCTTTCTCTGTCTGTGCTCCCCCTCCCTCTTCCCCTGCGTCCTCCCTTCCCTGCTGTGCTTGCTTTAATATCTTCCTGCAGCCAAAAATCCCTCCTCTTCCTCCTTTACTTCCTTTCCCTCTCTTCTTCCGTCCTCAGTTTCATCCTGCCACTCGCACCACTCATAAGCCTCTTCTCACAGCCATCCAAACACAGCATTAACTGGAAACCCTATGGGCGCTGCCATCTTCACTTCATCTTCTGCGGTTTTATCACAGCAAGTTGTAGCCCAGTGTTATCCTCAGCCCAGGGCTGAGTTTTCCCAAAACTAATTAAACCCCTTCTCAAAGAGTTCATCCTCCACATTTGGATTGCCATGTTCCGGTTCAGGGCCAGCTAGCTCTGGGCTAAAAACACAGTCAGTCCACTTGAACATGCCTTTGTAAAATAGTCCAGATAGCTGGGCGACAATGGTTCTATTACGTTATGGTTAAAGTTAATTTCATCAGCCTCCATAATGAACAGAGATGTAAAACCTGTTTTCAAGAATGAGTTGCCTTTGGAAAAACATGCTGTCACTGACATAATGACTGCACATGTTTACTGTACGTAGTGCATGCACGGTATTCCCGCATACTTCACTATGATCTTTAACTGTACTGACATTACTCTGCTGCCTCTAACTACACTGGAGAACATCGAGTTGATTACATTATATCAGCAGATACTGAAAAAAATACACATAGAAAAGTGATGTTCGACTCGACATTATACAGTTCCTCTCTGTGAACTGTTTTCTGTGTGAATATTTTAATAATTTCAACAGCCAGGCTGCTCTTGATGCACAATTTATCAGGGCACCAGAAAGGGCTTAAAAAGCATCATTGCAAATCAAGCCGCAGACTAAAACTGGCTGTGCACGGGGGGTTTTGTTCACTCATATTTATGTTTATTTTTTTCTTCAACACAAGCACGTGGTAAGGTTTTGGTGGTTAAGTTTAGAAAAAGACATCATGGTTTGGCCCAACATTCATACAGACAGCAAACAGTGGGTTCCTGGTTGAAAGTCCAGCGTTTGTACCGATCCATGGCATATTCTGCCCACCGTATGGGGACTTTCCAGCTCTTTTTATTACACCATAACCAATAGTGTTTAAAACTGAAGCTGTCCAGCGCAGTATTATACAGCCATAACAGATTCCATCTGGCCGCATTATAAACTAACACCATCTGTCTGCGTTTCGCTGACCTGCCACATATCATACTGCTGCTAAAGGTGCAGTCCAGCCACGTTATAAACTGACCCAGTGCACCAGCCACGTATCATACTACCACCAAATTTGCCATCTGGCTGTGTTATAAACTGACACTATTTACCAGTGTATCATATCGGCATGGAAGGTAGCTTTTGGCATTGGTGTCTGACCCCGAAATCACAGACCAAAGAAAAAAAGCAATTAAAATAAATCCAATATAAGGGTAAACTCTAAACCCACGAGCTGTAGTAGGGGCCCCACCTCTCAGGGGAAGCTCACCCCAGGCACTGAATGTTTTAGCTCCAGCACTGCATATAATATCTTTGGAGGGGAGGATTACAGTCTCATTCAGCAACAAGGTCAGAGATTCTTTCAATAGTGAGACGGCGAAGCTCCTACCTGGTCAGGATCATTTCTCACTCTGGATTAAGGAGTCCCTGAAATGTAAACTGTTGACTGACTGGTTTGTGTTGGAGCAGGAGACCTGAGGCAACATAAAACGATGCAATGTCATACAGAACATTTGAAATGGAAACTTTTCTGAGGCTATGTCGTGGAAAAATTGCCAACATTATTCAACAAAACCTACAGTGTTTGAGTTTAATGTCAGCACAAAGCCGACTGGCTGCAGTTAGTCACATGCGGAGCCTGTCGCTGCCACAGTTTTGCATCATTTTCACAGCACAAGGGTTCATCCTTTTCTTCTCTTCACTTGTGTCACATGAATGGCTGCCAGAGGCACAGCATCGTATATTGTGCTGGGCTCAAACATATTATCAGCACAGTCCTCTGAACCCTGCAGGGGTTAGTCCAGCTATCACCAGGAACACACAGTCTTGCTTCTGAGTTTATTTAATTGTGCCACTCTCATTGTCCTCAATGGACTCACCAGGTTTAGTGGACTTACAGCCCTTGAGAGTCATTTAAGGACCTTAGATGGTTTTACAAATGCCTGGAAGACAAACAAAACCATAGGCTTGATAAATTACTTTCTTCTTCAGGCCTACACAAAAATCACGTTGTCAGTGGTGTGTGATTGTGTGTGTAAGTGAGAGAGTATGAAATGTCTGAATGCTCCATCAGCTGGGAGTTATGGTCACTCTGGCCTGTCATAATATCCTCTCTGACTGCATGCCCTCAGATTGTCATTCCCACTGAGTGTGTGTGTGTGTGTGTGTGTGTGTGCGTGCGCGTGCGTGCGTGCGTGCGTGTGTGTGTTGGGGGGAGCCAGATGGCTGCTGGCTGACTTAGCAGCATGAATTAAAGGAAATCATATGAGACAGTTGTGCTTATCTTTTTACTAATACACTTCAAAAAGAGAGCCTGATACGCACAAACACTGCATTCACACACACAAACACACACACACGCACATGTTGGCTGCAAGTACATGAATGTTTGGGGGGGCTTGGCAGGTTTGATCCTCTTTTGCACTAAATGTTTTGGCTGTGTTTGACAACCTTGTTTCCATGCTCGTACATTCACAAGTTAATTCTGATGATAGTCAAAAAGCCAAATTAATCTGATTAGATCTCCAAAATATATAGATTATACTCACCCCTGTGGTTATAACACATATGATATTGATGGTACATATATATGTTTCCAGTTTAACCCTTTCAGTCCAAGCAACACACCTGCATTCCAATAACTGTTTAAATTAATCGAACGGCGAATCTCTGTGTGTGACAATACTCGTGTTCCTTGCAAGCAAGTTATAATCATGTTTGATTGTAAGAGATCCGTTCTGTGTTGTTATGGCGATCCAAGCTACAAGTGAGCATCAAGTTTGGCTGTGCTCCTGAAGCAGAACAGGTTAAAGATAAATTGTGCAGGAATTTCATAAATAGCAAGAGTCATACAGAAGTTATCACGCTCAATTGTCACTTATGACTCACTAGAGGTGTGTGGTGGTGTATTTTTCTGCAGAGACTGCCCTCTGCCTGTATTTCCTTTTTGTCTTCTTATTTTCGAGGCATTTATGGGCATGTACCCCCACAGCGTGCAGGTGATGGCCGAGGCTTTATAAAAGGTAGCGCACAGGTGCCAGACTATAAGCTGAAGGCGTCCAAGAGACAGCGCAGACAAAACGCAAATATAGCGAGGCAAAATGGCAAACGAGAGGGAATCTGGGGTTGGCTTTTAGTTTCACTTTATCTGGCGAGTGTGTTTACGAACAGCAACAGACAATTTTGCAAGGTACACCTGTAATTACATAGTTCAACTGCAATAAAAGTTGCGTAAAAGTTACTTTACATTGTCATTTTTAACCTATGATATTTAACTGTTATGAAAGTATTGTAAGCCCATGTTGCTGTCAGTTAAACCTCACATATTTCATTTATTTGTTGGATTCCTGTTCTGTGTTGAGTTATCATATTTGACACCTTAAGATGCCTAGTAAATACATTTTTGTGATTTATTTTTTTAGGTGAATGTAAATTCAACATGTATATATTCTATTCAACATATTGTCATACAACTGTTCCTATGACATCTAATAAATAAGCGCCCCACAAATGACTATGTACTTAACACAAAGTTTACTGCTTTACATAGAGTTACATATGTTAGCTTTAGGAAAAGAATATGGTTGGCCATCTTCAGGTTTAGGGAATTAACTTTAGGTGGGTTTGGTTTGTGAAAACATGTCACCCCTGGGGATCAATAAAGTATTTCTGATTCTGATACATTATGATGACATACCTTAATATAACCCAGTGTTTACTTGGTCCTCCTGGATAAAGCATGCTTTGTTGTGAGTTTGTTGATCACATGATTGTAGCCCTCTGGATTACATGGGATATAAATAAATTACTGTCTTATGATTTTGTGGGTTATATACAAGTTGCGGTGCATTACTTTTCATAGATACATGTGTGAACAAATAAGCCTGATCCCTCCTACATCTTTATATGTCTTTTCGTTAACCCTTTTAAACCTGGGCATATGGCTTGATTTCTTTCAAAAACAAGGGGGAAGCAAATGAGCAATGAAAAAAGAAATGAGCAAAAACAAGCAGGAAATCAGTAAAAAAAAATACAAGAAAATTACAGGAAAATAAAGGAGAAAAAAGAGAGAGAGAAACATTTTAAAAATGTCAAGAGAGAGCGCCAAAAAGTTATAATATTTCAGTAAAATAATTTTAATTGTGACAATTAGAAATATAGTTTTTTTCCAAGCTTTTTTCTTTTTTTTTCCCTTGACATTTCCCCCTAGCTTTTTAAAAAAAAAATCTAAAAAAATCTCAGTAATATATGTAGCATCTCTTACAAAGTTGTTGCCTTTTTTGCAAAGTTTTTTTTAAAGAAATTGCACAAATTTGCACAGAGCTCAAAAGTTTAAACACTTGTAAAAGGCATCTGAAAGCTGCGCTAGAATAGTGATGTTGCTCCTGGTTTCAAAGAGTTATTGATCAATGTATCGCTGATGTTCACTGGAATGTATCTGTCAAGAAGTCATCATCCATCGCCTCTGTGATCTCCTGCTGTGGTTTGTGCTCTGCAGCTTCCTTAGCTGCAGCCTCTGTGGCCTGCTGCTTCTTCTCCGCTGAGTCCATGCCAACCTGAGCTGGGAGGCTTACCGTCTTCAGTTAGCACCTTCTTTGGCTGCCACCATGACAAGCACCGACCACCCTCTGGCCACACACTGATGCAGCTGCTTCCGTGATCGAGGTTTTGAACGGAGTCTATGCGGGCTCCATGTCATTAAGTTTGCAGGGAGATGAAAGACGAAGTCATTCTGGATACAGTGCTCGAGGTGTTTGCTTCTTAACTCTCAATTTGACTTTGGGCCCGCTGAGCCTGTCGGGCAGCTCCCCAAAACCCTGATCCAGCTCATCTGTTGCCAGTCCAGCACTATTTCACCTGCATGTGCAGAGTCATTCATTAAGCTTTGGCTCTGTCTGCTCTGGTGTGATAAACACGAAAGAGCCATCCAGCAGGGTACACTCAATCAAAGGCTAAAACCAAACAACATGATTTCCTTTATGTGTGGAGACAGAAGCAATCGATCTCAGGCTAGCAAATCAAGACCACTTCGCAGATCACAGATGAACACTATTGAAGGCTCAAATTAAGCAATATAAAATAAACCACTCTTTGCACAGCATCTCATTGAAGGAGCTGTAACAGTTAATCTCACAAAGATTTTACTTTTTTTTCCAAGAATTAAGTTCTTTATTGTTGTTGTATGCACAACAATTACAGAGAGGCAGTCACTGACTGACCCACTAATAACATACTTGCTATCAGCCTTGTTGTATGTCATTTCCAGTATATATATCACATGTGTAAACTTGTGTTTTCTGTTTAAAAAGTAAAAATGTAGAAAGAAAGAACTGGCCAATCTCTTTAGTGGTCACATGTTCAACGAGCACACATCTGATAAGTAGTTTGTGTGGTTTGTTTTCAGGACTTAACAGAAGCGTGTATTCAGCAGATTCAGTGTTAAACCCATTATTATATATTATAATACCCATTAACAGATTAAAAAAGTGCGTGCACTGCACCTGCCACACGACAATGGCAGATGAGATGCAGAGATGCAGAGCCACGGCACTGATGTGTGTTTTTGACATGAAGATATAAGACCCAGACAAAATGAGCTGAGCAAGACAATTCTGAAATATTCAAAAGTAATCAAAATATTTAGAATACAGTATCTGAGTAATCTAATGGAATATGTTACAAATTACATTTTAGGGTAGCTATTTAGTAATCTGTAGTGGAAAACATTTTAAAATACCTCGCAAGATCACTGTCAAAAAAATAGAATACGCCACGTCAGCTTCAAAGTCCCTATACAAGAGGAACCAGTGTCACAGCAATATAGTCTCTTTTGTATTTTACACTTCTCTCAATCCCGTGTATCATCTCTATCAAAAAGTACAAGTAGGAATTATCTCCTAAGTGCAAAAGCGACATGCTTAAGCACGCAGCACAGACACTCAGCCATCAGAGCCTCACACAGATGGTGGCATTTGTTGGAAAAAAAGCGGATATGTTTCTGCGGCTTAGTGGCAGCCTGGTGCGTCACACAGCAACATACAGCATTGTACCGTATGTGCACACACAAGGCCAAGACACGCACAGTCAAACGAATAATTAAGTTGGAAGAGAGAGCGAGATGAGGCTGGTGATTTTGCAGATGAGAATTGAGGAGAGAAAAGAGGATTACGCTAGAAAGTCAAAAGTTGTGCACACATTAGGAAAGTTTGGAGAAGCGTAATGAGAATACACTGTCGAATTGCTATACCTCATTTGTGTGTGTGTGTGTGTGTGTGTGTCTGTCTGTCTTTTTGGATACAACTGTGCCCCCCCCTTTGCTGTGTGCACAGTTTAGCCCTTTTCCCAAACAGCTTACATAACTCAGAGAGCATAACCTAGGACTAGAGAGACACACACACACGCAAACACGCACGCGCACACACACACACACACACACACACACACACACACACACACACACACACACACACACACACACACACACACACACACACACACACACACACAGGGGAAGGCCCTGTGGCGACATCATCTGCACAGTCTCTCTATATTCTCTCTCATTCCCTCAACAGAGCTCATGCTGCTTTGTACTCAGACGGGTGATCCTTACTGCGGACATATGATGCATGAAGGCCTCCCTTGTCTGTGCAGCATCTATCTTTACGTCTTATATTTCAGCACTCTGGCTCAACCAATGTAGCATACTAAAAAATCCACAGAGATGTGCTTGGACATACATTTCATGAAAGATGCATAAGGTTATGGCATGGCTCCCAATCTTCAGGCTGTTCTCATACACTGTTCGTACTTTTAGCTATGAAAAGTAATGCACCACAATTCACACATAACCCACGTAATCATTCGCCAGTAATTCATGTACAACACACGTAATTTGGAAGGGTGTGATCATGGGATATCTGACGTATCAAACATTCATCAAGACATGAATGTTTTATTATGTATGAACACCATTCCTTGATTATGTGGGACCTAGAATATCAAATATTTTCTGGAAGGCACCTCGTAGACCAAGAAATGATGGTTGTTTGCTGTGGGGAGGCTTGGTTGTCTGTAGTATCATTAATTTATTTTACAGTATTTTTTATATTTATTTTTGTCTTACTTTTTCATGATGTCCCTCCGTGCTTGTGATCCCCTGACGAGATTTTAAAGGTGCAATGTGCAGGATTTAGTGGCAACTAACTAGGGGTTGACCAATATTGTTTTTTCAGGGCCGATACTGATTATTAGTATTCAATGAGACCGATAAACGATATTTGGAACCGATATATATTTACAATAAAAACATAATTTGGAAACAAACTCCAACACAAAATGTTTTAATGTCTTTGGTGAATGTTTAATAAAACTGAAACTTTAAACATCATATACAGCAAATTCCCTGTAACTTTTTTTATAGTCAAGTGAAAATTTAAATTAAAATAGCTCCCTTAGGTTTTACAAAATACAAGTTGCTCCTATGCTGACTTTCTTCGCATGTGTGGCAGACTGCCTTCCCTGGTGTTGACTGAGTGTAATATGCACACTTTTTCTTTAATTTTATCAACAATAATTAAAATAAAATGCCAATAGACATAATCAGCAAAATGCTAAATATTGGCCCCAATAACTGGTAGGGGTGGGGAAAAATTGGATTCTAAGATGCATCGCGATGCGGACGTGGATGATTCTGAATCGATTCACAAATGTCAGAATCGATTTTTCTAACGTAATGTTGACAGAACGAAAAAGGCAGAACTCAGAACCGTGGAGGTGCAGCGCCCGCCCGAACAGTCTATGGAGTGCACATAGCAGAAACACGCTCTGAAGATGGCTGAGAGTGAAACTGGACCAGCACCCTCTGGATTACAAGCGAACGTATGGGAGCACATCTGCTGTGAGTCTCACGCTCTGACTGGGAATGTTGGCAGGCTGCTGGCAGCTATGGAAGAATTAGGCCTTTTATCAGCACAATGTACTTAAAGTTACTTGAAGTTTGTTTAAGATGGAGCTTTTAATCTTTAATTTCTTTTATTAATAAAAGATAATGGAAGTAAATTAATCTGATTAGTGTTTAACTTAATTATGGATCATTACAAATATGCTGTTTTAGTAGTCACATAGTGAGAAAAAAATCACATAGAAAAAATTATGCATTAAAAAAAAGATGCATCAAGATTATCAAGATGCATCAAAAATTGTTTTATCATTGAATCGTAGCCCTCTGAATCGTAATCGAATTGAATCGTGAGGTGGCCAGAGATTCCCATTAAGTGTTTAGGAGAACTACAGTGACTAAAGTAAAAACATTAATAGCCAGTGCTGGATTTGTCCACTCTATAACAACATGTGGACTCTGTAGGAGAGGACTTGCTACCTATGTAGATATGAACTTCTCATTTTAAGGTGAATTTAGGTAACAATAAATGTCCTAAAATCCTACACATTTGGCCTCATGCAAGAAACTATATACGAACAAGATTTCTCTTATTTTTGCTTGTACCCAGGGTTTTTTTTTCTTATTGTGCTACTAGCACTTGTACCAACACAAGGAAAAAAAAGTTTTATATTTGAGGAACATTTAAAAATGCATTGATATAATTTATTCAAATTTATATGGGGTTTTAGAGGACTTATTATAAGGAGATTATTAAATTTCAGGGGTAATACTACTTGGACTATTGATCCCAATTATTGTAATTTCAGTTGCTGCACGTCCCTCTGCTGACCAGAGCTGAACTGCAGTGAAGTACATTTACTCAAGTACTGTACTTAAGTACAAATCTGAGGTTACCTTTTCATTACTTGGATTATCTTAGTCTCATGCCACTTTCTACTTCTAGTCTATGATGCTTCAATATGTTACTTTTTACTCCACTACCATGATTAAATAGCTACTTTACAAATTAGATTTTTACACACAAACCAAAATACAACAATACACAAGTGCAGCTGAAACAGTTAGTCGATTATTTAAAAAATAATTGGCAACTATACATTTCATGTAAGTCATTTTCAATGCTTCTCATATATACTCCATGTATGAGGACTTGCTGCTTTTTCTTTTAGTTATTTTGATTTATAACATTTATTTAAACCTTTTTGCATGTGTACTTTTAATACTTAAATGCATCTTCCTGAAATCACATGGACTTTGTTTAAGTCTATTTAACAGTAGGCCTGTAAGTAAGTCGGTTTCACTCCTGCAGAAGTTCTTCTTCTTACAGCCTTTTATGGTGCCATTTCTCCAGTCTTGGTCATATACCACAGTCTTTACACACCGCACAAAACCTGCCCTTATATAGTGTTAAGGGGGTGTTACGTATGCTTAAAGGTGACTTATGATCAAGTGGGATTCATCATTGAGCACACCTGGTCAAAGCAAATTTGAGTAGTTAAGATCTAGAGTCGATTTCGTTTATATTTTCTCTTACCAAGTTAGGAGAAAATATAAAAGAAATTAAGAGAATGTTGCTGCATGAGGCCCATTGGTGCTTTAAATAAGGCTCTGAGCGTCTGAACACAGTTTGTGCGCACAACATGAGTTTGTAATACTCATTTGCCATCCTAAAGTGAGGCGGGCCAAAGAGGGGATTAAGACGTCAATGGAGTATGCAGACACAACACTGTTTTGTGTCATCTGTGCGCCTGAGGGAGGAGAAAAAGAGGAAAAATAAGCGGGAGATAACATAGATTAGGGAAAAAAAGATTTGCTGTCAGAACGTTTAAAGAGATAAGTTTTATTTATGCCATTGAGTCAGATGAGAAATGTGTTTGCTGGCATACAGATGACGCCACTACTGCTACAGCTGCCATTACAATATACTACAGTGACATCACCCTCCCTGCAGCGCCCTGTGTGTGTGCGCGTTTGTGTGTGTGTGTGTGTGTGTGTATGTATGTGTTCATCAAGTCAATCAGGTTTAATTAAACTGTACAGTGATTAAGGGGCAAATTCCTCAGTCTGTCAGCTTGTGCACATCCTTTTTCACCATCTCATAAATTTACACACACACACACACACACACACGCACACACGCACACACACACACACACACACATACAAAAAGCGGTGCACTAGCCCACAGCATCTCTAGAGTGACTAATCTACTATTAGTACTTGTCTCCCAGGCCCTCCCTCCTCTCTGCTTTCTCCTCCTCTCTCCTTCCTTCTCACCACTCCCTTCCTCTTCCTTTGCTCTTTCTCCTCCTTCATTGATTTCAGCTCAAGGGGTTTCCTGATTATTAGGGTTCAGTATGTTTTGAAAAATAGCACATGTAAATACGAAATGACAAAATCTTAATTCATTGTCCAGGTTTTTATCGATCTGTAGCCTGCTTTTCTGTCATTATCAATATCCTTCAGTATCTTTGTCTTGACCGCCACCATTTTCTCTCTTTTTTTTTTACAATGAAACTCTTCCTCACCTCATCTTTCCTAACCTGCATGTTTCCTTTCCAATCCTCCTCATCCTCCCCTCCCTCCTGCACCGTCTCTGATCCCTTTTATACCTCTACACCTTGCCATTCACTTTCTCTCTTTCCGCTTTCTGTAATTGCCCCCCACCCCACCACCGTCTCCTCGTGAGTCCCTCCATGGTGATTGTATCTGTGAGATAAGCTGGGTGTCAGACACAAAATGTTCTCCAATTTCTCTGTGTCTGCTGCTGGTGAGAAATGGGCAGAATGGAAGATAAAGTCAAAGACAGACGACAAGGGAGGGAGAAAGAATAGAGTGGGAAAAAATACACAAATCCAAAGCGAGCAGGTAGAGGGGAAGTCAGAGGCTGGTATGAGACGAGCATATGGAGGAAGCAGACATTTATATTTTATGCCGTTACCCATCAGTCATCCAGAACTGCTTGTAATTGAGCGAAACGATAGAATAAGCCTAAAGGAATGGTTTGAAATTTTGGGAAATTTCACTTATTTTCTTTCTTGTAGAGAGTCAGAAAAGCCAACTGATACCATTCTCATATCTTTAGGGGACATATGTAGCTGGAGCCAGCAGTCTGTTAGCTTTGCTTGGCAAAACAACTGGAAATCGTGGGAAATGGTTCACCTGGCTTTGTCTAAAGTTGATAAAATCGATCTGCAAACTTCAGCCAAGAAATAAACCAACACAAAACTCCTCATATACATAACTCCTCATACACATAACGCCAAACTGTCATTTATATACTTCATATTTTGTAGCGGGTGAAAGCCAGCTCAATGTGGCCGAGGTACGGAGGGATGTGACGTTTTGACATTGACATTTGTATATACCTGTACGAAGAGAGTAATCAGGTGTGTTTTCTAAACTAGCATATCGCTTTAAATTTTTAATAATGCAAGATGCAACAGTCAAAACATGTGTAGCATTGTCAGGATAATGGATAACGATAAGTGAGGCATCACTGATTTTTTCCATTCGTAAGCATCAAAATTTTCTACATTTTGTCAAAAAAATAGGATTTTTTTGTTGTTGTTGTTGTTGTTGCATGTTTGTTTGTGGCTTTCTGTTTTTTGTGTTTAGTTAGGGGTGACCAAGGAACAAGCAGAAAGAAAGCAAACAGGAAAAAATGGAGGACATGCAGAGACACGGTTAGGGAATAATAGCCTGCACACAGACATCTGAATGTGATATTTGGTCCCTGAACCTCTCCTCTTTAACCGGTCTGGGGCAGGACAGCTAGACAGTCGTCGTCTGATTGATTGTGCAGAAAAGCAGAGAAGGAGAGTGGTTGCCATGGGGACAAGAGCGGGGCCTTTTTCCTCTTTTTTTTTTCTTTTTGAGGACCAGTAATTGGTGATAAACTTGAAGGGAGGGGCCAGAGGGTGGTAATCAGACGCAGCGAAGCACAACGGCTTTCGCAGAACTTAAGAAGTGCTGCAGGACTCAGGAAGTGTGTGTGCAACACAGAAGTCGGTTTGTGTGTGTTAAAGGCAGAGGGAAGAGAGGCACGAGGGTGTGTGTGTGTGTGTGTGTGTGTGTGTGTGTGTGTGTGTGTGTGTGTAAGCTTTTGTGTGTTTACCAGTCAGCTGGAGGTGACCGAAGACAGGGTGTTAATGAAATGTATAAAAGGATTCTGTTCAGAAGAACTGCATCCAGCTGAGAAAGGCTCCATGTGGCACTGCAGACCATCAGACCCTCTTATGACCACACAAGTTCATTCAAACTCCAATTTCATTTGCAGCCTGCAGGAGGGGCTTCAGGGAAAACAAGGACCACACACACACACACACACACACACACACACACACACACACACACACACACACACACACACACACACAGAGGAGCCATGTATAATAACTAAGGGTACAGAGGGGGATGAGGAGAACATTATTTTGGTGTCACGACTAGGAAATAAAACAGCTACATAATATATATCACTGCAGGCTCAGTAGCTTTTTTCATGTTTCTGTAAGATTTGGTATTCCTCAGAGAACCTGTGTGTACCCTACATTTCATCTTGAAGGTCAGAGAGCAGGCAGGTAGTTTTTATGTGTTTACTGTGTGGTTCAGTGCATCTCAAAGGCCTAAAAATTACTGTATATATTTTCTTCCATGAGATTTGACATTCTCAGACTTTTATTGTCTGTTGTTGACAAAACAGTCTTACATCACAGTCCATATAGCGGCTAAGCCTGAATTTAAAGCCACTGAGAGGCTGCCTAGATGGGCTACTAACTGACGCGCTCGCTGACTTTGTCTGGTGAAAACAGCAGTCCCACTTCCTTTTGTTTCTGACGCAGTTAATTTCTGACCATTGTGATCTTCAATGAAACACACAACATCCGAACTCAACATCCGTGTCCATAAACACCATACAAAGAACAACTTTTCACAACTACCATCAGCATGACATGACACGGCGTGACGGTTAAAAAACTGTTTGCGCTCCTCCATCTAACAACACACCTCGCTGCATGATGGTTCCTACCGACATTAACACACACCCAATACCATGACAGTGACCCCCTCAGGACAGGTAGCATCCTACATGCATTCTACTAGGAATGGATGCGATAGTCCATTCAGTAGCTGTTGTGGACAGGGGTGCACCGTAACAAAGTAATAATACTTTTTTACAGTACTTAAGTATTTTTTGGGAATATCTGTACTTTACTTGAGTTTTTATATTTCTGTCATCGTTTACTTTCACTGCACTACCTTTCCTAAATAAAATGTATACTTTTACTCCACTACATTTTCCTTAAGCATTTTAGTTACTTACTACAAAATAGGGAAGGAAGAGAGGAAGGAAGAGACGCACAGACGAATGGTAGGGAGGGAAAAACTGGATTTTGGTCTTTAAATCTTACAAGTTATAAAAAGACACCTGTTTTCTTCAAGTGTAAAGAAATAAATGTCATATTCCTCAAAATTCTGACCGCTTTTACTTGTACCTTTACTGTCGATACATGGTTACATTTAATATTATACAATTATTTGCAATATTCAGTACAGCAAATATCAGATACTTCTGGACGTTTACTAAAGTAATATTCTTATAGTTGACTAGTTCTTCAAGTCATTTTTTTGTACTTTTATTCAAGTGTAGCTTTCGGGCACCTCATCCAACATTGGTTGTGGATTTTTTCATCATTTAATTTGACATATTGGGATTGTGGGTGTTCACATTTCCATCCATGTGAGCACTTTAAGGACTCCTTGTTCCTGTTGTGTTACTGTAAATTAGATTAAAAGTTATTTTTTGAATTTATAAATAGGTTATGTTTGTCGTTTTATTTGATGACTGAACACCAGATCCTGATTTTTTATACTGAATTTAACTTTAATTACTATTCAACTGAGGTCAAGTTGGGGTCCTGCAGTATAGTATATTCTATAGAGAAAAGCCAATACTGTCATGGTGCATTGGATTCTGGGTAGTAAAATCTTTACTTTAGGATGCACTTCCTCAACAGAGACCAAAAACAAGTGCCTCTCTGTCCACAATGAATACACTGAATTTGCACTTTATAACATCATGTAAACTAACCATGTACCTGTCAGCTGTGTGCCCACGAAAACAAACCACTGAGGACATCAGCTGTCAGCTCCAGATCATTCTCAAAGGACGGTTGAGTACTTGCCGTCTTTCTACCTTTGTGCTTTTTAAACAGAAAAAAAAAACATTTTACATAGTGATATTTACTAGGTTGTTATTAGAGATGGTCATTACCGAGAACTTTCAGCTTCTGTTTGCTGATTTTCGGGTTTTGGTCACTGATTAACACATATATTTACAGGTCAAGTGGAGAACAGTTATTACAGTTGATAATGCAGGAAATGTTCAACATTCTACTGCGTTTTTAAGCTGGATAAGATATAAATTCAACAGTAGCTTCCTTGTCATAAATTCTCACAATGCTTTGCTTTGCTCACTACTGCTCATGTTCTCTAAATCAAGTGATGTCCCAAATTCAGAGTCACTTTCTTCTGCCTGAATATGTACATAAGTCTCTGTTTCTGCATATATCTGGTATGTTACTGCCTGTATGTGTTTGGAATACATTTACACATGAAACTACAATGTCTGCAGTGTTCCTACTGTTAGCAATGCTCTACATTTATTTTGCCATGCAATTAATTTTTGTTGACATAAAATATGAATCAAAATATACAGCACATTTGATAGGTACATGTGAAATTCAAAGCAACATTTTGCATCCGGCTGTTGACCTCAAGGAGTTGATGTAATGATCTGCTGCATTCATTAATTCGGGTCTTATGTACACATGAGTTGGCTCATTTCACGAGTTGTAACATCTCTTGGGAAGAACTCCTTCTCTCTAATCTCTCCAGCTGCTGTTATCTCGCCACCATCTAATAAACCAATGTCTGCATACAGTCGCGGAAAAAATACTCTCACTTTAATAAAAGCTGCAATACTACAGAAATACTTTGTTCCTGCATTCAAAATATCCTTCAAGTAAAACTACAAATGTGTTAGCATCAAAATATAGATCTATAAGGGAAAATGAATCTCAAATGCTGCTCAATTAAGGTGAAAATAATGTTCATAATTACCTCAATTTCTCATAAATATTAGCACAGAGACAAGTTAAACGTGTTTAAGGTAGTTTTTCTGTATAATTAGGAAGAAGAGAATATAGTACCATCTCCAATAAACAAATGTTGCTATATCAATACCTTTAGAGGAGATTTCACCTTTGTTTGAACTACAGGTTCACATTTTTTTCTGCATTAGCCCCCAAAATAAGTTCTGAGTACACGACAGAGCGGCTCTGACTTTTTAATCTCTCACGCCTCATTATCTTTATCCAAATGACGAGTTATTCGTGGATCCAGTGCATTAAAAAGAACAAAACGCTTGGCAGAAGTTTGATGTGTTTCCCCTCTCACCTTAACATGTCTCTTCACATCTTTCCACTCTGGCTGACAGCTGCTTCAATCAACGTGTGCAACTGAACTTCAGCACTGATGTTAACGGAGACTAAAAAGAAAAGGCTTGTAGCTTCAGAAACGTGTGAACCTCTTCTTCACGCAGCTTGATACCGCAAGCACAGCCTGCTGATCTGAGGTATAACATTAAATAAAATACAGTATGACCTCTAACAGTAATGCTTTTCCAGTCAAAATGCTGCCAGGATCAACACCTTTGATGTGATCAGTGATCAGTGCTTGGCGGGTTTCCTTGACAACAACAAAGCAGAAGATTTCTGAGGCTGAAATGAATTTGTTGAGGGTCAAAAATGAGAAAACGTGAAATGAATATGAACCAGCCAAACAGGTTCAATTGATTATATCTGCAAAAAGTTGTCTAAAGCTCATCAGTGGCGGATTAGAAAGTTTTCCAGGGGGTGGCAGCAGGCTCTGGCAGGAGGCAGAGTAATTATCCAAATCTGGACTGGTGCCTCATGCAGCTCAACACTGCAGGTGGATGTAGAAGGTGCAATGAAGGACACAAGGTATATAGATAAATATGATTTGTTAGTTTAAATCTACACTATGTCAAAGATAGCTTAAGAACACAGCACCTGATTAATGAGCGTTGAAGACAATCAAACCATTGCTGGAGCCAGTCAGGGTACTGTTTGCCTTTAAAGACCGCTGAGCGGTACAAAATTAAAAGAGATCCAAACTAAGACAAAACCTAACATGAGAATCACACAGAAAATGACGCATTGCTTCAAATTGGTTCAATTTACCATGAATGTAATGCTCAGCTGACGTGAATAACTGTATGCAAGGGCCAGTAAATGCATCATCTGTTTGTCGGACAAAAGCAGAATCATTTTTTCCACCTCGCTACCTTTCAGAGCTGCTTATAAATGCAATTATAAAAATAAACTAGAATTTTCGCCTCACAGTCTTATGCCTCTGCGAACCAGTAAAGCTGCAGTCACAGTTTACATCCATGTTTCTCCAGACTCATATGTGACAGCTGACACTGCATCCAATACTAATGTTGCCACAAAGAAGCCACATGTTCTAAAACATGGAAGATTCACACACATCTTCAACCTGGCAGCACAGAAGATCTCTACAGCCAGCACAGCCGAGATCAGTGTCACCAATTCAGGATCCAACCAAACACTTACCTGTCTGTTCCTGACTTATGATGATTTTGAATAAAAGAACAGAAAAGTTTGTGTTTTTTTGCAGAATATTATGATGGCACGGTGAAGCTGACCTTTGACCTTTTTGGATAGAAATGTCACTTTTATGAGACATATGTGTGGAATTTCGTAATGATGAGCATATGAGTTCTTGAAGTTATGACCAAAAACATGTTTTGTGACCTTTGATCGCCAAAATCATCATCATGTTCATAGTTGAGTAAGCAGACGTGCTTGCAAAATCTGAAAAGATTCCCTTGAGGTGTTCTTGAGATATCACATTCACAAGAATGGGTATGTACGCATGGAGGGAACAACCTGAAAACATAATACCTCCGGCCACAGCTATCGCCGCTGCAGACTCTTAAAAAACTGAATAGATTTGCAATTCAAATAAATACTCGTTCAATTGGAGAACCTATTTCCAAACATTCCCAGAATAAATCGACCCAGATTCAAAGTTTACAGGCTCCCTGATTGAATGAGTAGTGGCCAAACCCCTCACATTTCCCCCTAGATTACAGAGGCCTACAGTAAAAATGGACTACAGTCGGAAAAACGCTGAAATTAAATACGTTGATGCTGTATTTGCATCCGTAACATCCAGTTTGCACTCTAATCATTCCAGAGTTGGAATAAGTACACAGATCTTTTACTTAAGTTAAAGTAGAGTGCAGTGCATAAATACTCCATTACAAGAAAAAGTCCTGCATTGAGTCCTGTATTAGCATCAAAATATACTATATCTCTAATAATACTATGATTCCCTTTGAGATATAGTGAAGTAAAGGTATAAAGTACCAGAAAACGGAGATACTCAAGTATAATAGGCTTACCTGAAAACTCATCTTAGTATTTGACTAAATGTACTTAGCAATGTTGGGTGTACAAGTTACAGAATTAGTACAAGGTTACAAAATTACAATGTAACGCATTACTGTGATCATATTACAATTTTCTGTAACACATAAATGTAACTCTTCACTGTTTTAAATTCAGTAATCACATTACAGTTACCCATTAAACAAGTATATTGTTACTTGTGTTACACAAGTTAACCACTTATCTGCACAACTGCATCACGACAAATACACATTTTAAACTCAACCGCAGCAACAGGAGCATTGGTTGCTAAAAGATGCCGCACTATTGCGCAGCGCAAATACCGATCTAAAAAAAAACATCCGAGCATGAATACGCACAAACCAACACAATGACCAGCAGTGCTGCGTAAAGTGGCACAATTAAACAGCAGCATGACCCAAACCACTGCGTAAAGGCAAAAACCACAACAACAACTTTGTTTAGGCTCCACACTAGCCCAGCCAGCTGACCACGGGCAAACAAATACACACAAAACACAAAGAAACAACACTATAATCCACAGCAAAGAACAGCAGACACGAGAAAAACATTAAAAACCGTCTACTCACCGTCCAGTCAGCGCTGCTCCGCTTCTTGTTGATGCTAATAAAGCATCCTTGCATTTCTGGGTCAAGTCATTTTCAAAAGTCGAGTTGAATTAGCTTTGCAGAGATAAAGCAAACTCATCCGATGGTCGCTGTAAATGTTTTTCAAATAAATGAGCTAGCACCGGTAACTTGTCGGCTAGCTGCAGCAGGTGCAGGTCTTCAGCGGCTGCAGCTCTCGCACCTGATGTGTCCTTGGTTTTAAACCATTTTCTTAGATCCATTCTTAATTTAAAGCTGAATACTGCCCCTGCATTTTTTTTGTTGTAGCTGCTGTTGTTTGGTTTACATCGCTGCTCCAGTTTCTACCTGTTTGGAAACTTGCGCGTTACCTGGGCGTGACGTCGAATGGGCGGGGCTAGCTCGATTTGTCCCGCCCTTAACGCCGGGCCTGTACTGTAATCAAGAGAGGGAGAAATAGTGACCCACTGCCTCTGATGCGGTCATAAAATTATATTTTCTTTAGTCCATAAGGGTCCACCGATCAACAGCATCAAAACAGCTTTTCATAAAAATTGATCCAAGTTGTTAACATTGCTTGTCACTGATTGGCTCAGTAGGATCAGATGAGCAGACTGCAGGACCAGTGAGGGACAGGTGAAACTAATCAGGGCGGGACAGACAATCAAAACTGGCATTTTTGGCAGGAAGTGAAGTGATCTGAAATGTGAGGAGATGTGAATAACAAAATAAAACAGGAAACACTGAGCATGACTGCAAAATGGCATTAAACAAAGGAAAAACATGACCCCAAGAGGAGATCAGGGCAAATCATGATAATTATTATGATCTCATTTTGAGGCTTAGCCTACTGCCAGTGCATGATTCTCCTGATCCTTGTTTTGTTGTGATATGCGAGCTTATGTAACAATGTTATATTATTAATTAGCTTTATGTGGCAATGCATCCTTTCGTGTGTTTTGCAGAATAAAGCAAAAGTCATGTAACAAAATACTTTCTTTAGATGTTAATTAAGTAAAGTAATGCATTACTTAATGCATTATTCACTTCCACATAAGTAATGTGGATTTTACTTGTTTGTTTTTGTTTGTTTTTTTGAGTAACAGCACCAACAACTTTCTTACATTCCATCATTGAATCTTATACAGATACTTGTAGTTGGTATAGACACACCTTTAAAATGTACTACATTGCAAAACATTGCACATTGCAAATGGAGCTGCAATAAATACTTGTGTCTTTAGTTATAAAGTTGTTGTTGATAGTCCTGCAGTAGCTGTTTGCCTGTTGACTCATTGTTTGAGAGTGTACTTGAGGTGTGCTGTATCTTTGAGTAAACAATGTCATGATGCATTCACATGCTTTTCATTGCTGACCTGGTTCGAGCTGAACTTCACATTAAAGAAGCCCCCATGTCTGCTGGTGCGGCGCAGTGTGCACTGGAAGCCAATTTAAGTGTCACTCACTCACGCTGTTGTTGTTGCCGACATGTGCTCTGAGTGGAAATGAGGGAAATTGGCTCACACAGGTGGACGTCCATATTTCTGTGGGAGGCAGGTGGCTGCTATTGTCCCTCCTATTGTTTGTCTGTTTTAGGACGCGTGGCACACTGTGCTCAATGAAATTGTACATTTTATTTTTGGTAGCTGGCATGTGGGCTGGCAGATCCTAACAGTTGTCATGTCCTGCCACCCTGCAGGTCCTCCCCTGAGGCTCATTTCCTCAGTTTGGACTTTATCACTGTCTTCCATCCACAACCACACTCATCTGTCGTCATCCCTCCACTTTATGCAACTGCTGCTATGACCTATGTAGTAAAGGCCAATTTGGTGTGTGTGTATGTATGTTTAAGATTCCTCCTGTGTGTGTTCTCCCCCCAGTGGGTCTCCTGTGCGTGTGTGAACAGTATAGTGAAGGTCTCCTGTGTGTGAGTCCCTCGCAGGGCTCTCCGGTGTGTGTCTCGAGGTACAGAGTGACCCTGATGTGTCAGCTCTGCTTAGAAGAATGAACGGCGAGCTGGTGGACCACCGTGACTCACACACACACACACACACAAAAAACAGGAGACCTCCTCGGGGCTCTCCCTATGATCACTGTATCCCACCCACACACTCCTGACATTTTTCCTCGAAGCACATCTATAGGCTTCCATTTCATGGCTGTAGCATGACATTGTCATGAAGCCTGCAGGCTTCGCAAAACTTTCTGTCCCTATATATTTGTGTGTAGCCTGTGTACATGAGAAATGTGATGTGTGTGTGTTTGTTAACACCATTTCCCTGTAGGGCAGATTGTGTGTGTTTGTACATTAATTTCACAAAAGCACTGAAGAAAAACAAGTGGATTACCATGAGGCCAAAGCAGAGCTGGAGGGCATCGACCTTTAGGAAAAACACTTTTTTTTAAAGAGTAAAATGTGACTGTGCACTATTAATTTATTCAGAAACAGACAACATGCACTCACACAACCAGCAGAATGTGTTTATTAGAGTTTCAGGGATGCAAATTAGTAAAATGCAGAGTAACAGTATAAAAAAAATAATCCCCTCATGGAATTTAAAGTTTTACTAATTGAATCATTGATGTGTTCAGGAGGTTGGATCGATTGACAAAGTAACATCTCAACAAACTTCTACAAATTTATCCAAATTAAAGATATAAAGCAGAAAATAATTAACAAAGAATTCACTCACCATAACTGCAGCTAAGTGTTTTCAGAAGTCACATCAAGTGAATAAAGAAAGGTCTGAATTACCTTTTAAAGTGCAGTGAGCTCCATCATAATATGTGGAAAGAGAATGACACAATTGGAAATCTGCCGAGAACACCTGACTGTGTAAAAAAGGCCCAGACTTAAGATGTTTGCCCGAAGGAATTTAACAGACTGTGAAACAAAGCGGAGTTACATTGTTCTGTCTGATGAGTTTTTTTGACCGTCATAGTCAACACTAAGCTTCATATAACATGTCGCCCTCTCTACAATGAAGCTTCTGGTGAAACAAAAAAATTTATTCAATAGAATTGAATACTTGCATGCAAATAATTTTTTTGTGACTAATATTTGCACCGAATTGTCTTACTATCAGCATCAAAAAGGTTCTTACAAGACATCCCTTGTGATTAAGTGTTGAAACAATAAAAAATGCAGTACACGAAGAGCATAAATACTGTCTAAAGAGTGTAATTGTGTTACTATAGAGTGGAGACTTTTCTCGACTCCTGCTGAAGTCTCTGCCGAAGGGCAACTAGTAACATTAGACACACAAACTGCATGTACAATTTTTCACACAAACTGTGCCTAAATGTGTTAAAACAAACATTTATTGCCTCACCAGCAGAGGCGGAGCTCTCTACAGCAAAGCATCTAGCGTCCTCTGCTGTCCAAATAAATAAGAAATCTTCCCAACAGAGAAGACCTACAGGTGGCACAAAGGCAACACTATGAGGTAAAGAAGGGCAGTTCAACGCAGCTGGAAAGGCAGCTAATGAAGTAAGTAGAGATTGTTCTCATGGCTCTCATTTAGACAAAATATATACAGGTTTGGACCCAAGTGGACATAATGATAGATTATAACGCCTTTAATCTTTTTTTTGTTGGGTTTACAAATGGTATCAGTGCAACTCTGTGCCCTGTTTTGATGAAAAAACTATAACGATATACTGTTGCAAAGGGAGTTGTGCGTAAAAAAGACAATGCAACAAATTCATAATCTAAATCTTTATAAATACTGCTGGTTAATGGCAAAACTGCACATGTACATATATATATATACACAAACAGAGATTTAGAGACAGACCTACAGAGAGGGGACAGTGCTGAGGACTGTGGGGACAGGAAGCAAAGAGAGCGCAGGACAGACTAAACCACTGATCAGCCCAGGACACGTTATGGTTTAAAATGTGACCTACTGAAGGTGCACTGAGTTTATTTGATGCAGAATAAAGGAGCCTAGAAAGCCTAGTTTTTTTTTCTGCACCTAGCTCCCATTCCTTCACTCTCCAAAGGACACAATTTCATACAAGATAACACACAACAACATACATACAACTCTAACCGAGGTTTAGCTCAGTACAGGCAGAAGTCCTGCCAAGTAACAGACACGGATGCATCACCTGCCATTTTTCAGCTCTTCCTCTCTGTCCCGGTCTTGGTCCCTGCGGAACAAATTCTGGACAGAATCAGGTCACAGTCTCCTATAACATCCGCTTGCTTACAATAGCAATTATTCAATTTTGAACTGCAGGATTATCCCAACAATTCTCTGAGCAAAGTATAGAAAGAGAACTGAAAGCATTAAAAAATTAGAAATCAGATACAGCTACAACTGCAAGTCAATAATCTTTAATCTTCTATTTAAAAAAATTCCATAGCACTCTATGCTAGTGCCTAGAATAACACGTCTAAGTCTTTTCTGAAATACATTAAAGAAATTATGTTTTTTCTCAGCATGTCTGTCATGCCTCCGTCACATAATGCAATTGCAGTGATTGAGTCACATGCCACTGACCAGTAAAAACAGAGGATCCTTGGGGCGCAGATTCAGCGCACACTGAACTGGAGGCGAGTGATTGTAGTCCACCAAACTATCACTCTGTGATTTTGATGCCACAGCTCCCAGCAGCTTCGACTGTACATCAAGTCAAGTAAGATTCATTTGTGCAGGGTGGCCAGTGTAGGTTTATTTTACATGTGATCCTTTTTGTCGGTTTACGTTTTGGTCCAGTTTAAATGTAAAGGAGCAGACGGCAGTGTAAGGCCATAATCCACATACAGTATGAGTGTCTGGGCTTTCTGAGTGTCCGTCATTCTGCTCCATACAGTCGCAGAATGATGATTTCACTGGAATCTTCAGATGTCATCAGAGGCTGATCATTTGCCCTTTAAAAAAACAAGAATTCATAAATTTAGACATTCAAACTTTGTTATTCCTAAATATTTTCAAATGTTTTTATTGTCTTTGCAGCAGACTGAAACTACATAGTCAAACTCACATGTATCTGACACATAAAACCAGTAAAACCTAAAACCAGTTTCACCACATTTTTCCATGAGAGCTAAGTCTTAAAATTTTCATCCAGACTATGAATGTCTCAGCACCATGGCAACCAAATATGAGGCCGCTGATAAGATGTGGACTAAATAATCAGCGGTCAGGAGAGCAGACACACAGTCTGACAGATGAACCAACAAATCAACCAAATGCTCTATCCTTCTATGAAACTTTATGATGTGTATACAGTATTACTGGGGGTGCATCATATGCATATTTTTTTCATTGCCATTTTATATGTTCTCTTTCTTTACCCATTATTTCTTATTTATGCAAATTGGGGTGGTGGGGGGTTTGATTTTTTTTTAATTGCTTGTTTTGTCAGACTCACAGTGCACAAAAAACAAAGATATGAGATAAGCATCACATGTTTACATTCCAGTTGCTGGAACCAGCAATTGTTTGCAAATCTTGCTTGATTAAAAACAAAAAATTATTAAAGGTAAATTATGTAGTATTTAGGGGCATTTAGAGGTGAGGCTAGATGCTGTGATGAAGTGAAACTTCTCCTGTGTGCCAAGCTTGTAGGAGATATGATGGCCAAAACTAGAATGGCCTTATCTAGAGCCAGTGTTTAATTTGTCCATTTGGGGCGACTGTAAAACAACATGGCAGAGTCCATGGAAAGGACCCACTCCTTATGTAGATATAAATGACTAAGTTTAAGTTAACGAAAACACAATTCTTATTTTCAGGTGACTAGGGCCCAATGACAACAAAGTAATGATTATCATATAGGCTACAATTTTGTCCAACAGATGCCCCTAAATCCTACACATTGGAACTTTAAATGAGCAAAAATGATTACATTTCTGTCGATCATCTCCCTTACTTGATGATTTTTCCGCTATGTTCTATTTGCAGTGACTAATGATGAACTATAGAACAATGCGCATCATTGTCAGCATGAAAACTACACTTTTCTTTCTTTTTAAATACATTTATTTATTTCATAAATGACTGTGATCACAACCCTGAATTCATCATGCTTACAGTTTAGATATAACAGAGACTAAAGAAGTCACAGATAGAAAATTGTTATAAGAGAGTAGTTTCCCATCTACTGTTATTTTCTCACATTTGCAAGCACTGCTTTTGTCAATGAAGATGCAAAACAGAATATAGAAAACACTGTTCCATATGAATCAGAATGCACTGAAATTGAAAATTGTACATATATAATCTGTGTTATCCACCTTTAACTGACTTACCTTAATTTTAGCGATCACTATCGAACATCTCTAAAGAGCTGAAAGATAAACGACAAAGGAGTTATAGCAGAGAGGGAGACGGACAGCTGGAGAAACTGGGAAGTGTAGAAATAGAGGGAGGTGAAGACAGTGATGGACTGAAGACAGGAGGGTATGTAGGGAGAAAGATATGAAGAGGAAGGCAGGTGGTGATGGTATGTCTCAACAGCTAGAGAAGTGTGAAGAGAAAAGAGACGTGATATCAACATTCAAAAGGCACATCTAACACCACTGGTTTGACCTTGAGAGTCATAATCAGGAGCAGTCAACCATCCTCTCTCTCCCTCACTCACGCTCACACACACACACACACACACACACACACACACACACACACACACACACACACACACACACACACACACACACACACACACACACACACACACACACACACACACAGAGCCACACATGGTCCGTGTTTATTTACTCTTTCACTCTCACTTCACGTTGAAAATCGGACACATCAATATGCTGTGAATCTCTCTCCTCCACCCCCACATTCAAAAACATCCCACATAAATCCAGCTTGTGCTGCCGTCCCATCACCAAAGCAATCACACCTCCTCTCAAACTCTCAACACATTTTTTTTAATCCAGTCAATACACTAAAAAGAAGAGAATCAATAGAAAATAACTAGAAGGCAAAACAACCCTGGAATCCTGTTCTTTCCACTGGAAGTAACAGCAGACTGAGCTGAATTCTTATGTGCTGCTGCTGTCTGCAGCAAACTAATGAGAGGCATGTGATGGCTATAGAAAGAGCAGAATGAGACAACGGCATCATCAGATTGTGGACATTTGGTCCCACACCACAAAGACTGAGTGCACAGTGGATTATTTTGGATGGCTGTACCCGGCCTTTCAATGAAAATAAGCCAACAGATGGAGAGGGTGATATTGATGTTGAGTTTAATGTCAGTGTGCTTGAAATGTAATTCAACAAACGAACGGTGATGATGTTTGTCAAACTCTTGCCAAGTACGCAACTCTGTGAGCTGATGGGGCAGCAGTGCTGTGAAACAGTGTTATACAATATTCGCCATATTTTGCCTGCAGCCATGAGTTCACATCAAATGTGTTACTCCGTGTTTCTGTTGTTTTCTCCGTGTTTTGAAGTGCTGCTTTGCAGAGCCTCACCAGAATGACTCCGGCTATAATTCTGTTCTGTTGGAGTCCAAACCTCCTACAATATGAAGATGCTGTTGTCTCCTCCTCCTCACATTATCTGGATTCTTAGACTCTTTTAGACCTAGACACAAATTAGTAATTTATGTCTTATCCTGGAATCCTGGCTTGTGAAAACACTTCAAGGAGGCGCCTTACATTCTATTTTTGGTCAAAACACACAGTTTAAGAACCCAGATCCAGACATGATGATTAAATCAAAGATGAATCATGGAACAGAGACTATTGATTCTGCACAGGTGTAACCCCCAAATCCTGTCCACCTTTTGGTGACGGCAAATAACCAAAAGGAAGACAAATACTGAAAAAGTTGAATTTTTCGTGCTCAGTCATATATTTCAATTATTTTAAGTAGGTAGAAATCTGAATAAACTTCCGTCCACCAAACGTAAAGTACACATTACGCATTATTTGTTCACGTCTTGAGCATAGGTTCAAGGTTGAGGGTCTGGACCACCTGTGCAGCATGAATGTCTCTGATTGGCCAGAAGCTTTAGATTGAGCTTTCTGGTTTGTCCGAGATTAGTCCCAGTGATTGGTTAAGTTCACTCACAGCAAGCGGGTCTTGGCTGAAAGCGGCCACGCTGTTCCGCATCTCATTCTCACTGCCACGCAGCGGTATCAGTGACACATTACCATGACGCGCATCCGGCAACACACGGCTCACGCGTGTCTGCTTGAGTCCGTCCTGAGGCCACACGTCGCCATCGTACTTTAATGAAGAGTGGACATGGACAAAAAGGAGTGGAAGAGTGAGCAAGAAGAGATTTTACAATACTATAATACTATCAGCAGGTAAAGTCAAAGATTTTAAAGCATGTTTCGTGCCATTTAAATTGTCCTATTGAGGTTTACTCCATCCAAAATTGCTGTGCTACCAGTAATTTTACAAGCCTTAAAGCTAAACTTAGTAACTTCATAAAAAATAACTTTTTTTTTAGATTTGCTGAAACTGTCTTGTTGCCCTATAAACTGTCAAACTCTGCAGTGCTGATCAAATATGTATTTAGATTCTGTTACTGCATTGTCTATTTCTTGCCTCAAATGTTTTCAGAAACATGTTTTCATGTGTTGTTTAGCTGTAAAGAGAGAAATGTTGTGACCCAGTGGCCTTTTTGGATGCAGCTGAGCCAAATCAAAACACCTCCGACAGGCCAGAGCAAAACTTTCTCAGTACACTAAAACATGTGTCTGAAAACATTCAAGGAGAGATATAATCAATGCAAGAACTTGTTTAAAATTTGATCAGTGCTGTCTAGTTTAAAAGTTTGACCGTGTTTCATGAGCAGTGACTGACATGACTGACAGCTGCATTTGAGGCTCCTTGGCTCTGATTGGCTGTTTTGATGTGCTGCGGTTGATTCTAGTGAATGCCATTTGAAGCAGAAGGATGAGGAGGGACATGATTTTTTTCACAGACTGTCTTTTTCATGTACTTCTTCCAGAATACAGTGACAGTTATTTTCATACCAACTGTACATTTACCAACTGTAGCTTTAAATATTATCAGTCACTGGAAGCAAGCAGCAAGATTCAAGATTCATGAACTTGAATTAAAAGCCTGGCAGCACATTGCTTTGTTTGTGTGTGTGTTACAGAGAGAGAAATCACACCTGGATACTGAGAAAAGTAGCATACCACTCCCTCATTTCAGACTGGGTGTCACAGCAGAGATACCTGAAAATAGAGGAGTGATAAAGTGAGGGAGGCAGTGTGATAGAAATCAGGAGGCGGTGTGTGTGTGTGTGTGTGTGTGTGTGTGTGTGTGTGTGTGTGTGTGTGTGTGTGTGTGTGTGTGTGATTGTGGTCTGGGGAGAGAAGAAGTCAGAGAGGCTTTAAGAGACTGAGGGAAAGTTGGAGAAAGAAACAGAAGAAAGAGAGAGAGGTAGTCAAAGATATTAACTGAAATTGACATATTCTCTGTTATGGCGCCCGATGGCAGCGCCATGAGCATAAACACTGAGTGTGATTCCTAATTTAAACTCCCAACAAAGAGAAACACTGATTAGGACCTTCAGCGTTCGGTGTGTGTGCCTGTGTCCATGAAAATTGTATTTGTGTGTGTTTGTGTGCGCACGCATATTTTATGCCACTCAGGTTGCCGTCACATAGCCCTCCGAGTCATCAGCCATGCTGCAGTGCTGAATAAATAGGCTTTATTTATACAATTATTATTGTTATGAGCACAGATTTAGACTACAACAATTATTCAAGTGCCCTCCACTGAGACACAACAAAACTCTGACACAGACTTCAGCACTAAACAGGATAGTATATAGTGTGAACATAAATTTAGCTACAGTCAAGAGATCAAGCACACATGTTAACACACCTCACACACACAGCGCTCCACCCTCTCCCTAGTTTGCATCATTAAGGCCAACAGAGCTCATTAGTGCTTCCTGGGATTCAAAGCAGGACAGTTGCTCTATTCTAGCATGCATACCTAAAGCGCAGAATTATTTTCTATGCAATTAACTGGGCTGCTAATCTAGAACATTTATCAGCTGCAGGAGAATAAATGCTGCTCATTTATCATCATCCATAAAGACACAGAATGAAATTTACATAATATTCTGAAAGTTTAAGTAGCTTGAGTACAGCGACTGCAAGAATATGCTGATAAAATGAACAAGTGTTGGAGAGTTTTGAGGGGATAGAAGCAATAATATGATAAAACTAAAGTGACATTAAGTGCAGGTGGGTTAGTAAGATTGAGAGAGAGAGCCACATAGGTGCCTCCTCATCCATTAATTTTTCCATTATTTCACTTTCTGCCTTATCTCTAACCTCACTTGTCTCCTCACCAAGTTTCTTTTACCTGCAATTAATGCAAAATGTCTTACTTAGTATACAGTCTCTCCCCTTCAGCATGACACTTTGCCTGTCTGCTTTCCCCCCCTGTGACTTCTGTATCTTTCCTCCACATCCCCCCCTTCCTCTCTCGCTTTCTTCCTCTCAGGTGTGTGTTTTCTGCTGTGAGCGACATGGCGATGAAGCGTAACCAAGGGATGATACTGCCTACAGCGTGACGAGAACAGCACTCCCCTTACAACAACGCTGATGTCTACTGCTGCTTACAGAGAAGAGCCCACTGTAACACAAACACAAGGACGCACACGGAGCATGCACATGGCTGTACACACATTCAACTGATGCACGCACACAAGGATATATACATGCAAACAGATTAGAATAGAGGCATGGTTACAGGTGTACTCATGTGTGTTTCCCTCCTGGGTGGAGCCGACCTTTCATATGCCTCCTTCACTGAACTCTCACGCAGGGATCTGACCTGTTTTCTCTGCCTACGGAGAAACCGCTAGCTGTTTCTAACATTGCTTATGTTTACATGCACATCACAAATGTGCTCACACCGCCAGCGAGGCAAAAAATGAAAATGCCTGCTAAACATAAGGACAGCAGACGTGTCAGAACGACTGAAGTTTGCACTGAATGCTGCAGGGAGATGAAAAGCTGCAGAAGTGTTGTATAGGATGATGTTTTAAAGGGTGCAGCAGGAGTCACATTTCTTAAAGATGAAAACCTCACATTCTTCAGTTCAATTCACCACACTGAGTGACACTAGGGTGTAATACAGACAAATGACGGTTATAACTTGTAATAAAACATGTATGCATGTTGTAACTGACAACATGAGCAGGACGGGCCTGAGCTGTGAGTGTCTGGGCTGAAAGCTGTGTATTGTATAGAAGAGGTTCACATGTGATACATACAGAACTGGACTTCTACTCACCACTGCTGTTTCTCTGGTTTCTCTTGTTTCTTACTCTCATACACGACTGTCAGTCCCCAACTGGATACACACAAAGAGACAAAAAGATGTAATTAGTTTAACAGCAGCATAATTATGAATGTTCAAGTGCTTGTGATTCTTGGGCTTAGTCTGCCCCCTGGTGGTCGCTCTATTTACAAGTCCTCATGAGCTATTGCACGAGGCCAATGTACCAAAAATTGGAAAATGAATTATTTAAGTTCAGCCATTGATTATTCCTCTGAGCGTTAATGCTGAAGCTTAAATGGGGTTACAGAAATGACTCTCAACCTGTGTTTTAAAATGAATGATTCTGATGTAAGCTCAGGAGCATTGAAAGATTTCATTCAATTAAAAAATACAATTAAATGAAATAAATCCATTAAAAATACATCAGATACAAATACATTTCCAAAAGTTTGTGATCTTTTTTGTTAGATAAATTTTATTTGAAATAGTTTTTGCATTTATGTGCATTCAAGGGCGGATTATCAGACAATGGGGACCCTAGGCACACATTTGCAATAGACATATTGCAATTGGCAATTTTGTCTCTTTGTGGTTGTTGTGTGTCTTTTTGTGATAATTTTGAGTCTCTCTTGAGTAATTTTGTTTCTTTTTCAGTCATTTTGTTGCTCTTTATGTTTGTTATATATATTTCTGGGATCGTTTTGGTGCTCTTTTCAGGTAATTATGTATCTTTTTGGGCATTTTGTTTATCTTCGTGGTTGTTTAGCCACTTTCTTGTAATCGTTTTGTCTCTTATGAATTCCTTTGCATCTCTTTGTGGTCTTTTTGAGTTTCCTCCTGGTTGGTATGTATTAATTTGAGTGACATTTTGCAGGTGAAGGCCAGGGGGGTGCCTTACTCTTTGGACCTGAGGGCCTGTGCCCTCCAGGCCCATTAAGCAATTGCATGCCTGATTTAAAGTTATACTATGCAGGATTTTCCTAAAGACAATGTATAGACTCTAACAAAGATAATCCCTCTTAATCATCACTAATGACCCACTAGAAGTGTGTGGCAGTGTATTTCTGTGCAGAAACTCTGCCCAGAGCCAGTATTTTCTTATTTTCTGCTTGTTTTACTGTGGTCAGGACATTTAAGGGCTTCGAGCCATGGTGTGTAGCAACCAGCCAATAACAGCAAACAGGTGAGCTCAGGACTTTATAAAACAATTAGTAGCAGCATGCATCAAACAGGAAGCTACCAAAATTGTGGACCCAATGCCAAAAAACACAAATATAGTGAAGCAAAACGCCAAGCAGGCAAAACTCGCCCAAAAATAAGAGTGAATTTAGGGCTGTCTTTCCCTTTCACTAGTTAAACCTGAAGGAGAAGACACAGCGTTGTTTTCTTTTGGGTAGGTGCTTAGTTTGCTAAAGTCTCTGCTTTTCCATTACAACAAATTTGGCGTTCAAATGCTGTGTTTACAAATTGTAACCGTCAATTCTACATAGTATACATTTAAGTAAATACATACACGTAGTTCATCTTCATCACCAGTGGCTTTATATGGTACATTAACAGATAAGACTAGTCAAACAAAAAGGCTAAAGGCTAAAGGCTTGAGAGACACTGAAATTAAAAAAAAAATCAGCATTAAGGTTAAAAACAATAAGTTTTGCCATTAATACCAGCTTCTTCCAATGGGGTAATGGTTCAGAGGTGTTACAGGTGTTGTTGTATGCTGAAGCTATAGAGGTGGTGCATAAAGTATTCCCTTTCTTAAAATAAATCAAAGGTAATCAGGCTTATAACTTTCAGTAAGAAACATATTTTCTTAATATTCAGACATAAAGATGAGCTCCAGTGAATTAAATGGGTATTTATATTTGTGTTTTCACAGCTCTCTCCATTCAGAGCAGCCACCTGTTGCTTTGCCAGTCAGTATTCGTGAGGTGGATACAAAGTGACGTCAGTGCCACACTGCACGTACTCACCATGTAGGAGGACGGACTTTCTTCTTAATGCCCAGGTAAACCCTTAGGTTTTTGACTGGCCAATCCCGTTCTGGACGGTTACTCTAACAGACCAAGAGAGACAGAAACAAAGTGAAGAACTTTTGAAAGAATGTGACAAAAGGAAATGACTAATTTGTTAAGAGTAAATCTGTCAATCTTACTCTGACTTCCTTGTACATTCTCAGAGAACTGGAATTGAGGATGAAGTATCGGTCATGGAAACTTCCAGAAGACAGTCCCAATCCCAAGATGCTTCGCTCTTCTCTGAATTTCATCATACCGTGTTTGGATACATCCACTTTACTGGCTGGAGGGCAGAATGAGAGTTTATAAAGAATAAAGTGATGAAAAGGACTAACAGCACAGTGATTTAGAGAGAATCGTTTTGTTAGCGGTTAATTTGAGTGTTTACCCAGGTAAACCATCATGGCCTCCATAGCAATGTGTTTCTTGATGAGCAGATGGGAGTCGGTGCCAAAAGCATGAAGGATGGGTAAGACTCGCTCCTGATAGTGCAGCGGACGTTCTGGGGTAACACAGACACAGTGACACAACAAAGGGTGATATATAAAATTCTGAAGTGTCTTCAAATCATTTGTTTACATGATCATTCTCAGACAAAACAGTAGCAGGCTCTTGATTACATAACTGACAGTACAGAATATTTTTAGTAGCTGTGAAAATGTTTTTGTTTCTATTTTAGTGAACAATGTGATGCAGAATTGGCATAAAATGGTGTCACTTTACACCCGTGCAAACAGTTTCTGTTTGTACGCCTACATAACAAACTAAAAAATATCTTTTCTTATTGTAAAAAAAAAAAGTGACATCTGCAGTAAACAAGTGACAGACAGAAATCCCCCCCCAGCTCTTCTCATCATCGTATTCTTATATTCTTCCTTTTGTCAGTAATATTCCACAATCTACCTCTGTAATCAGCAGGTTGGTTTTCCGGCCAGTGATAGGAAATCTGCCAAATCAGCTGAGTGTAACTGGCATTCGATAAGCCACCTACAGGCTTCCCGGTGAGGGACCAGATGGCCCATATACCAGGCTCCAAACAAACCATGACACACAGTCACATTGCTGAGAAAGATCTTCTTGCCTCTGGAGTTTGTGTGTCACTTTGAGTAGGTCATGCTGTGGGCTGAGTGGAGAGCACTTCACAAGCTTTGAGTCATTGTTTGGGTTCATTTTAATTTTTTTTTTTTAATCTTTCATGTTAATTTAAAAAATGAACGATGTTGCTTTCCTAACCCAAAGACATAATATAACATACATAATGTGTACACAAGACGTGTAAGGCCAAAAATTCAATTGAAAATCATGACCTCAGATATTGTGGTTCAGAGGGAGAAATGCCAAAAAACCTTAAAAGAAAATTACCATTACAGTTAATTTATGATGTCTAATTATTTCTCTGTATATATGTGTTGTTTTAATTTTAAATTTTTCCCCTGCTTTTCTGTTTTTGTTTTGTCCTGAACATTCCTGTCCTGACTTCCCTTTGACGCAATTCTTTTTTCATTATCTGTATTTTCTGCAGTTGTGTATGAAAAAAAATGCATCAAAACCAAAAGCACAAAAAAGTTAGGTTAATGAAAATGATTGTGCCTTCTCTATCTGTTTTCCTATGTTTCTCACCCATTTCCTCCTTGTCGCTGACCTCCCAGCAGTTCCAGTACTCTTTGTCTTTAACTGGGATGTTGCGCCGGTCAAGGACCTCACAGGTCAGCTCTGCTGCTGTCATAGAACCAGGGATCTGAGGGAAGACGCTGCACAGTTACTTCAGTCTCCTCAGCAAAGAGCAAAAGTATGGCTTCATACTGATGTAGTAGTTGTTTCTGCCCTGTAGCACTAATTGTACACCACACAACAGAACAACTGGGCTCCTAAATGTGAAATTCATTGTCATTTGTGAAGTCCGGGTTACCTTAACATGTTGCTCTGCTGTTTCCTTCTTCTCCTCCAGGTACACTGTACAGATGAAGTGCCCTCCAGGTTCAGTGCTCTGAAATGTACATACAAGGACACACAAAGACAAGGTCAAACAGAAACATTACGACGTCAGGATAACAAACAACAATATGCATAAGAGTCCAACTGCAGCAGACATTTGTATTTATACATATGTGCAAACAACACTGGTGAGTGTTTTGTGTGAGTGTGTTTGTGACTCACAGGAAACTTTGTGTTGAGTTTCTCTCGCACTTGGATGATAACAGTGATCTCCTCCAGTTGCTTCTTGAGCTGCTGCTCGTCCACCTGCAAACAAGTATTACATTCATTCCTACACACACTTCCTGCTATTGATGGGTGGTTGCTTTTCACATTTTAACAATGCCTGCTGGGATTTCCCTCTAAGCTTATGAGAGGCATTCCCATCATTATGTTTTTTTTCACTAACTAACTTCCCTCTGCTTTTCCATCTTCTTCTGTATTGCACTTCCTGGAAACAAACAAGTGCAACAAGAACATATTTCACCTTTAAGTAAAAAAATTAATTAAATAATAAAATGGGAGTGCTGGAATCCGTTCCTGAACATTTTCTGCCTTTTTGAAGCCTAATCCTGCATCCAGTATAAGAGTATAAGATGCCACACTCTCTGAAATCACAAGCTTTCAGAACTATGAGACCTGCATTGTGCTTTCAGATGTCATCACTGAATATAAACTCATCAGCTTCAAGAAAAAAATGCATTGCCCTCCTGCCATCTCTCTGTGTAACAGTGAACAGAGTCTGACCTCAAAGATGAGTGTGTAGTGCTGTATGAGGTCCTCTATGGCACGGCCTGCAGTGAAGTCCTTCCCATCAGCCTGGAACAGTGTGGGACCGAACACTATGGCCAGGTTGTGGAGGTTCATCTGGTTCAGCTCAGAAAAACGCTGCACACTGAAACACACGCAGGGAAAACACCCACATAGGTATATGCACACATTTGCACAGATATACAGGAAGATATTAGTGTGTGTGTGTGTGTGTGTGTGTGTGTGTGTGTGTGTGTGTACGTGTTTCTCACCAATAGAGGTGGTTGATAAGCGCTTGTAGTGTAGCCTTGTTGACACGAGGCAGTCTGTTCAACAGCAGCTGGTACTGGGAAATTTTATTGCTCTCATCCTGAATGGCTGGAGTAAGAGACAGAAAGAGGGTAAGAAAAAGAGAAAATGATAAATGCAGAGGGAATACAAAGAGAGGTAGGATCCCAGAGAATGTCAGGAGGTGTAATAGGGAACGATAAAAAGCAAATGATGAGAGTGTCAGAAAGAAAAAGGGAGAGAGAGAGATGGAGAAAAATATTATCCGTGAAAGCAGGGATAGAGATATAAAAATAGAAACAAAAATAGCAACAGAGAAAGAAAAGATTGAAAAGACAGAGAGAAACAGAAACTACAGAACGAGAGATTCAACGCAGAGTTAAAAGTGACAATCTCCTGATAAAGATTTACTGTAATACTCTCACACAAAGCCATATTTGCTTGTGAATCACATGTATGTACGGAGTTCTTTATCACACATTGCTGGCGAGTTTTTAAATGTATTTTTTTTTTTCACTTAGAGCACCACCAGCTGAGTGCCATTTAGTTCCATTATATAAGAGAGAGGACACACATCCCTATGTATATATTTTTTATTTTGAGGTGAACTGTCCCTTTAAAGGCTCTGAAATATTAGCCTTTGCCGCACCAATACAGCAGAAGTCCATTGGGACTTCTTTTCAGCAAAAAATAGTCCCTAAACTGTTACAACTGTCCACAGCAAGGTCTGTGGATTATCCTGAAAAATCACAGCATTTTCTTTTTTATTCACCTCCACTGTCTCACAGTATCTCCAAACTTATAATCCTCATAAAACTTTTGTATGTTTGTTGTATGGCTCGATAGCACCACATGTAAAAATAAAAATAAAGTGTTTTTTGCCATTTAGCTGAACTGACTCATCCTTGAATCACAGTTTGACTATGCTGCAGGGCAACGGTCTTGTGAATCCTACCAGCAGTACTGAGCCAGGTTTTGGCATCCTCTGACGTGAACAGTCCCTCCTCCAACTCCCTGAAGAAACGTTTGAGTGTGTTGGAGACGTCGTCCACCTGGTGCTCTCCCTCCCTCAGACGAAGACTGCGAGCATCCCGGCGGAATCTCTCACACAGCGCTGCCACGCGGGAGTTCACGCCGCTCTTACGATATATCCCCTCAGAAGTCAAGCCTAGAAAAAAAAACAAGCATGCACACACCATGTTATGTTACACACACAGAAGAAGTTTATGTTGTCATTTTCAAAAAGGGCATAATGTAGCGACCATTATTGGATAAAAAAAAAGTGTTCCTCCAACTTGATTTTCTTATATTAAACAGAAAGATCGAATAGTCCAGTATAAATTTAGACATGTCAACTGATCTCATGAGAATATTAAAAATGCAACTGTGTAAAACCCATTTTATGACACCTCAAAGCTGGACTTACTATATTTTGGAAATGGGTTTTTAAGGGATCACAAACCCATAATGACGCAACAGCAATATGAGATTGGTTATGAAGACAGAATAGGTGGCTTTTCGATTTGTGTTCTATAATAGTGTTCTCACAGACAGTTTCACAAAATAGGCCATTGCTACTGCATTATTTTCTTAATGAATGAATGAAGGCGTGAAACCTATATTGCACCTAGGGGAATTTGTTTATAAGAGTATAAAAGCCCAACAAAAACAATACATAATATAAAAGCATTAAAAAGCCCGATCATAAAACATAATAAAAAAGCATGGATAAAGGTCAGAAAGTCAGAGAAAGTCAGAGAAGTTCCACTTCCAGACCAGCTTGTTAAGCAGCTGAATGTCGCATGAGACAAATGGTGTGATGCCTCTTTTAGTCTGCATACTCGGTGTGCTATACCAACACCCTGAAGGTAAAAGTGTACATTTAGACCATAGAGGCTGCTGTGGATCTGCTCTGATCTTCTGACTTAGATTGACTTTGTATTGATCTGTCATGTCAGCAATACTGCACAACCATGTCCAGTTTGTTCAATGCTTTTCTGAATACAGTGTCAATATACTGTGAATAAAGGTCACTGTATAACAGTATTAGCAATGAGCTGTCCACCTAAATGCTGAAACTATGAAGCATGTTGCCAGTCACTGATGTCAAAGAATGTGTAATCCATCATCAGTCAGTCAAAATATGGCAAATAACAAAATATCTGCTGCACATCGCTAATGGTGGTTCTAGTGTTTTTAAAATTTTCTCCACTGTATGTAATTCTGTCTTTAATTGAACAAGACTAGGCTAAAACCTAGTATTTGGCTGGACCATGTATAGTAGTTCCCAACCTTTTGCCCTCAGGGACTTCTTTACTATCACTGAGTAAACTGAAGACATATTTTAGGGATATTTCATATTATATTAAATTCACAGCAATAACATTATATAACAAATGATAAACTGTTCAATTCACCCAAATGCCGACTGCAGGAAGTTTGTGTTAGATTTATCATAATGATGAACTGTGAGCAGATTATTTGCTGTGAATATTGCATCAGAGATGAGTTTTCCTGATATTGGTTGAAACTTTGTATAGGATTCGATATACCCACAATCATACATTCTTTAAAGGCTTGTTTTCTGAGAAATTTATTTTGCTTGGCTGTTTTTTCTATGACAGGACGAGGCTGTTAAGCAGAGAGTGAAGGCTCTGTGAAAACAACTTGTGTTCAGATCCTCACAGGGCCCCATGAAATTTAAAAAAGTATGTTGAACATTAATCTAAACTTTAAAGAATACAATTAAGTTTTATAATCTGTGTTGTTTAATTTTATTTGGTTATATTTTATTTTTTAAGTTTTTAAAAATGAGGGTTTGGTGTGTGCTATTGATCATTTTACTTGGGAAAAAATTGATTTAAGTAGGTTGACTTCTTCTATAGCTGCAAACAGCCCGCCATCATTCCCAGTTAGAGAAAGGAACCTGGCACTAAAACAAAGTAGTCGGTAGAAATCTAAAGAAATCACTTTCCACTGCTGAATGTTTGGCTGTTTGTTCATTCAGACACTTTGATGCTGTGAGAATAAGCTCCACTCTGTTTGTCTGTCTGTCTCACTGTGCTGCTGTCGGTTATCAAATGCTCAGCTGTGTTCGAGTCAAAGTCGTTCACTGCATTACTGATTCTTCAACACTTCTGCTGTGGCCCAGCCAAAAATAAAATGGCATGGATGTGACACACTTTTCAAAAAACTCAATGTATGTTATGTCCACTGGAGGGCTTCTGCTCCTGTTACTCTGTTAGCTGTTTTCCAGTAGCACTGAGTCATGATTAAAATCCTGTTCCAACCAAGCCAAATTTCTTAACTGACCCCTGATCACAATGTAGTTCCTTCATGACAAACTTTAATCACTCGTCAGGACCAAAAATTCCAGGTCAAGGACCTACAGTTACTCGTATGACTCCCAGCACCCAGAAATACTTGGTCAGAAATACTTGCTATACTTGGTCAAAAGGTTTGAAAAACTTGATCATAACATGACGGATGGCTACGTGTAATGTTGTTTCAGTGACCACCAACAAAACATGAAGGCAAGAATGAGTTCTGCCCTGGTTTCCCAGAAAGCTGACCAGAGGAATTAACATCGCAGACAGGAAAGTGGGCGATATCAGCAAAAACAAGCCTCACACACACACACACATACACACAGTCCTATACACATAACACATACAGAACACACACAAGTGCGTACAGTGATTGAAGGGAGCTGTACGAGTGAGAGGATAAAAAGGGAAGATCAAAGGGAGGGAACAGGGGTTGACAGAAAGAAGAGAGATAACAAGTCAGAGTGAAAGAAGGCAGGTCTGCTGATGGAGGTGGGAGAAAGGCAAAGAACGAGGAGTGAGAAAGTAAAGAAAAAAAATCCAAAAGACAGAAAAAGAAAGGCAGCAAGGAGAGCTGAGTTGTTCTGTTGTCTTGTGGTCCGTTGGTCTCTTGCAGAGCCGTGACTCCTCCTATTATAGTCACATGAGGACACACACACACACAAAGAAAGTGCCAAGTGTGCACACACACTGTAACAGCAATAAAGACTGGAGACTGTTTACTGGTATATAGACTCCTGTGATGCACATGCAAGCATATATGTGTGGCAGAGATAAGAAGCGTGACCTTGTGCATGCATGTGTCTTTGTATGTCAGCACTGTGTGACAGAGGAATTGCGTGACTCTTTCAATGCCTTTATGTCTCCATCATTGTACATGTCTCTCACCACATTGCGTGATGTAGCCGATGCAGCTGTGTACTATGACAGGTATGTCTGTCTCTGTCAGCTGCTGCTGGCTCAGTGTGTCTCCTCCACTCCCCGCTGCTGCCTGGATGGCAGCACACCAACCCGCAAAATCCAACTTCCTCTCTCCCTCTATGTACAGAGTTCTGAATAAAGAGAGAGAGAGGGGAGAAGGGAAGGGGGATATTAGAACAATATGGAAGAATGGAAGTAAAGGGAGAAAAATGTAAAAAAAAATTACCAAATATTATTCACAATAGAGATCACAGTTTGAAAACATACACGTTACTACACTGTTGGGCGTGTACTGTTCACTGTGGTTCAAAACTTTGGGACAGGTTATGATGTCAAACACAGAAGTAAAGATTCATTTTTCACTTAAGCACCTTTCTTCTTACCTGCCTCTCTCCACCAGAACCAGCACCTCATTGTCTTGCTGAATCGCTGTAAAAAACAAATACATAGTAATCATATTACTTCAGATGGACTCAGATTACTGCATTTCATATTGATGTTTTTTTTTTTTGTTTCTTTCTAAATGACTATTCTTTCAATCATAACTCTTGGCACTTTTCACCGACTGTGTGTGTACAGATTATAGTACGTATGCAGTAAAATTCCAGTTTGTGCGTTTATCCATTAGGCTGCATCCAATGTTTTTTACATTCAAAACATCTGTTGAGGTTTTTGAATGCTATGAATGTCTGACATCGTAGTTTATGAAGTAATCACCTTAAAACAATAAAGAAAATCCTTGAACAAAATCATAAATCTAAATTAAGTTATTCTTGAAATAAAATGATTTAGAATTTTTTAAATTAAATGAGCTTTCTTTCACAAAATTTTATCATTTGTGATGCTGTTAGATTGCTGCTAGACCACCTCATTAATCAGGCTCTGCCTTCCCTTTAGTCCCACAACAGAAGGAGCAAACAGTTTTTTGACCACAGTGAAACTGTTGTTTTTTTAAAGTCCAAACACCAAATACATTTTGACTTTTAGACTTAACAATGCTCTGGAGTCATTGGAAATGTCTGGATCAAATCATTCTGAAATAATCCTACAGCCACCACTGGAATCTAATCCTGCAAAAAAATATTATACTAACAATATCAATGTAGCCTAATTTGTTTCTGTAACTCTGCAGAATTACCAAGTTTAATAAAAATGAACACACATGCAAAACTTACAGAGTTCATTCAGTTTGCGGAGGTGGATCTCCTCTCCCTGGCTGTCCTCCAGGTAGGCATGAAGTGTGGAGCCCACCAGAGCAAACCAACCAACCTTAGATGTCTGCAGGTTCAAGCCGTCTTTACACTTCAGCCGCCCAATCCGCTCAAAACCCAACCTCAGCAGCGGCTCTGCAGTGGCTGGGATAAAGCTCTGCAAATAAGACAGGGACATTATAGCTTTGTAATTTGTTGCACACGAATCACTGGATTCCTTTTCTTTTTTTTTTTGAAAATAGTATTTTTTGGGTATTTCCCTTTATTTGAAGGTTATATTAGCATGAAAGGGGGAAAAACAGCAGATGACATGCAGCAAGGGCCTATGGTGAAATCGAACCTGCTGCCACTGTGGCAAGGACATAGCCTTTTGTACATGGGACACCCACTCTCCCAGGTGAGCTACTGGCCACCTTTTTTCTCTTTTGATGATGATTTAACTGCTTCAGTTTGTGTATTACTGAGCCCCTCTGGGAGGACCAATACTAATTAAATTGTCAGAAAAAAACTGAAAGGTTAAAGCCCCTGTGAGATGCTTCAGCAGCAGTGGGATTGCTTTGTAATTAGACATCTAGGAGCCATGAATGTGCTGTCCTTATACCTTAATGGCATTCATGTTTCCTGTGATGCTCATTTCAAATAGAAACTGCCAATAGACGCAGTTTGTCTTCATCCAGCTAATCTTCCACATTGTTTTAAATTCCAGGCTCTGCTTGACAGTGAGCATAACTTTGACACATCCACTTGTTTATACATCAATTGTAGACTTTTGAGAACACACATCCACCAACTTTCAGCAGTTTCAGAAGATCACAGTAAATTTTTATTTCACAACATCATGCAGCTGACAATTATACCATCTGTAGAGTGCTGTTCTGAAGGAAAATATGTGACACAGGAAACAGGTCAGCATTTGCGAGCCTTGTCAAAACACTAAGCAGTTTCAGTTTAGCTGAACCTGCACACCTTACACTTATCAGAGCAGTTAGATTTCACTACAAAATTGAACAGTAACTGTGTTCAGTCTATAAGGGTTCTGAGGAGAAAGTAAAAGTATTAGTGTTTGTGTTTCTAGACCCGATATGTATCTGGTAGTTACCTTGGCAATAGACTTGACCCATTCCTTGTGACTTTCTGGATCATCAGTGCCAAACAGATATAGACGCTCCGACTCTGAGTAGAGTTCAAAGGTGTGGTCATACCTGAGGGTTAGACAGAGAGGTTAGGAGGAATTAAGACACAGGTTGGCAAAAAAAATAAAAAAATGAGGGAAAGAAAGAAATTTTACTTTGAAATGCTATGTTCATATGTCAGACATGCATTTGGTATATTTCATTTGTATTGCCAATCCTGAATAGTAGTGCACAGATTCTGTTTTAGATATGCACATTATCTCAGTTTTTATCAGTAACAAGAATTTCATACCTCCGGTAAAATGAAGGGGAAATGAATCAGTTTGTGTGCGTGTGCGTGTGTGTTTGTTTGTATACCCATGTTTCTCAGGTGTGTCGACAGCTAAACAGACGATCTCTGGAGCCTTCAGAGCACCGTTAGGGTTGGAGTTCCTGTCACTCTCGTAGTAGCTGAAAGTGCCATCGTTCAGTGTGCACCAGCGACGACTGAACTCTGCAGGAAGGGACAAATAAAGACTCAACAAGAATCATAATAATGTAAATGGTATCTTGAGACACTGTGGTTTTGTATCTTTACTGTAATGTGACACAAATAGCGAAGCCAGTTTTTAACAACAACATGACTTTGTTTAGAAAATGGTTTTACAAATTCACAATGTATTCATTATTACTGTTCTTTATTGCTGTGGGGTGGAGAGTAAGTGAATGAGTGTTAATGTTGCATTTGGTCTGTGAATACCTTCTTTGGCCTTGCGCTCTGTGATGGCTCGAGCCATGGATGCAGTCTTGAACAGGAAGCCATTGTGGGACACACAAGGTGGTGGTGCATAATGTACCGCCTCCATGCCTCCGCCCACCTCTGACCGTGGTAGCTCTGCAGGAGAACGATCAAACAAAAAGTAAAACCATCTTCTTCTACTGTTGAAAATGGCCGAATAATATACACAGTATCAGGCTTATGGCACATATATAGCAAAATAATTTTAATATGCAAGATGGAGTTTGACAGATTCATTATAATGTATAATATAATCCAGACTTTTTTTTTTTTTATGTGAAGTGGGCATGGATCTAACCCAGAGGACCCACATGACTATCTCGACAGTATATCTGCCTCACATCATTGATCAACAATTTGACAAATTAGAGTTCCTACAGTTTAACAAAAGCTAAATTTGAGACGTTTTAAGACTTTTTTAATGTAAATTTGAATGAAAACATTTTACATACTTTACCAACTTTACAATAACTACATTCAAAAAAAGAAAAACATGAACCAAGATCAATATGGAGTTGGGGCATTTTTGTCCAAATGTTAACTACAACATACTGCATGACTTTTTGTTGGTCAAGTTAAAAGACAGATGACCTACTTCAAATTCTTACTTTTTAAAAAACGTTTCCGAGTTGAACACGTGAAAAACAATTAACATGTTATGTTGTAAAAAAAAAAAAAAGTATTCATTTAGCTTGCCTTTATTTATCATTTGATTGGATGTGGTAAATGTTGATGAGTGTAACATTAAATTTGGTAAATTATTCAAAAAAAAATTTTTAGCAATTATTTTGAGATTTTAAACTGCAATGTCAGTAAAAATAATCATAATATACTTTTTCCAATGAATTAGCATTTTAAGTCTTTTAAAAGATTGATTTAAGACATTTTAATACCAATGCAGGCCTTATTTATAGAGAAATGAATTTAATGCCTTTACAGATTTTGTAAGGATTCGCAGGAACCCTGTGAATTCATGTGACCCTGTGCATGCATTGTCTCACTGTACCTGTGTTGAGATTGTGGCTAATCAACTCAGCCTGTAAGGGTTGCGCGTGTGAGTTGGCCAGGGAGAGAACAGAGGGCCAACTTGCCATACCAGTTGAACAATTTACATCTGCACCGCAGAAAATAAGGCTTAACGTCTCCAGCACATCACTGCATTGCACATTTATACAAAGAGCCTGGGGAGAAGGAGAGAGGAAGAGAAAATTTAAATATAATTAAATCATGTACAAAAATAACAGATGGAGACTATGATGTGATGCTTGAGCTATGGCCTTGAGCTTGTCAGTGAACTGAATACTGCTATCAGACTTAAGTCAAATACTATATTACATAAAGATACCCTATGGGCAGTGGAGGGAGTGAATTACATGTAATTAAAGTAGGAGTTCAAATACTGCAGCTTTCTGGTAGTTCAGCCACTTCTGTATTTGCATAGTCACTGAAGTAGTTAAATTACCCTTTTGACCTTTCTGTGTTGTTAAGTACAAACAATTTGAGGCCATAAAGGGAAAGAAATTACTTTTAATTTTATACCATTGCTTCTCTACTGTCATTGAACCCATGACAACAATTCAGGTGTTTTTATTGCTATTTTTTAACAGATGTTCAAGTTGTTACATGCTATTTTAGAAGTTACCTGGCTGAGTAATCCCACTTGGCTTAATGTCCCCATATGGACTTAGTTTCTGAATGCAGATGTCTGACTAATAGACATTGTATAAAAAAACCAAAGCCGATATTCCTGCACTTCCCTATAAATAATGGAGCATTTCATGTTTTTGGTTTATGCATGATTTGTGGACAAGTAGGTCTTTTTTGTACTAAATTTAGTTGAGTGGCATCTTATGCTGGCATGTGACTTTTTTGTATATTGAATCACATGCACAATGTCAATTTTGTCATTTTTTAAAGTAGTTTGAACTTTTTTTTCTAAGTGGCTTCAGTTAACTAAATTAGATTCTTCCAATGTGAAGTAACTGGAAACTTGCAAAGCTGTGAGAAAATCCAACCAAATGATCACAGTACTTACAAGCCAAATTTGCATGATTTGTTTGTTTGTTTGTTTTAATAAACAGAATAACTGTTTTTAACAGTAACCATACAATCAAGTAAGAAAAATAAAGACAAACTGCTGCAATACTATTTTACGTTGGTGTGGTTGGGAGGGCAGAAGTAACGGGTGGGCAAGAGAGATGCAGAGGTGGTGAGACAAAGGAAGACAGAGATAAAAAATAACTGTGACACTAAACTGATAATAAACTGATGACTTTTGTAATAAGGTCCTACAGCTGCTGACCTGGTTTTGTCGTGTCATGTGATCCTCTGTCAGCCAAACTCTGTCTTTCTGTGTGTATGTGTGTGTGTGTATGTGTGTTAACAGGTTAAAGCTGTAGCAGGCCCTCTGCTTATCCACAGCCACCGACAGTGTAACGAGCTTCGTGATTGCATTAACCAGGCCAGTACCTGTCAGCGCTGCTATGCATTTACCAAGTGGAAGATAATGAAGTGTCTTCTCTGTTACTGTTGAAAAATAAATATAGTTTACTGTCAATAAAAAAACTAAAGTAATTATTTTGGGATTTATAGGCCCGGTGGAGGTTATTGTTATGATGAAACTACTAACAGTGTTCTCAAGTGTTTAAAGGCTTGTGCCGATCGATGAGTCCACTCTAAATCCACTGTATGCACATTTAATAAAAAAGCAACCTGGAGTCATTTTTTAGTGATTAGTCTGCAGGTTCCCATGAACCTTTTGCTTCATTTCAGAGGAGCACTGGTGCAGTGAACACTGATCTAAGAGTAGATGAAAAGTGAACTGGTCTGATAAACTTTTGCTGATCTTTGTGTGGAGCTGCACAATTTTTTTTTCACATATTTCATTTATTGTCCTATAATGCAGTGGTATTGTGTAAGTGTTACATTTGCTTTTTTTAAGTTCTCTGTTTTACTGAGGGAACTACTGAGGTATTTCCAGTATTTCAACAAATTACAACCTTTGTATGTGCAACACGAAGCCATGTGACCAAACACAAAAGGTAAGAAAACAGTAGAAAACAGACAGATAATAACACCAAAACATCAAAAGAGGAGAATCTTCCCACACTCAAACCAGTATTTTTGTTCCTAGAAACGGATTATCACAGTCATTTGGACATTTTTTTTAACCAGATGATGATAAACAAATACAGATTTCTATACCTGATAAGGATAAAACTACAGCACTGTCTTTAGACTGACATTTTGTCCAAATATTGTAAACCCAAGTGCAAAGAAAGACAAAGAAAGGGGAGGCGGAATAGGACAGATGTTACGACTGAGAAGAGGAGGCTGCAGTGTTGTTACAGCTGAGGAACTCCACTCAGACTCAGGCAAGTACACACACACGCACACGCACACGCACACGCACACGCACGCACACACACACACACACACACACACACACACGCACGCCCACACACACACACACACACACACACACACACACACACCAGTGTGTCTTCAGTTAAAACCAATAAGCTCTTTTGGATCTGATTGAGAAATTCCACAGCACTCTGTCACACATACAGACAGAACTGCTCCTCTATACAAGCAGCGTTGAGCCTCTACACACACATACAGACAAACAAACCAATTAACAGAGATTAAAATTTCACAATAAACCCAAATGCATACACAACAAACGACATAGAGACAAACTGCATTTCTCTGTCTCACAACACATCAATGACATATTTGGAGTTAACACATCCAGGTACATATTCTGTACACTGTAGGTATTCAGTGGCCATAACAGTCTGCCATAGTTTTCAGCAGCTTCCTTTCATTTACATATGGCGCAAATAATACAGGTGCTATCTTCAGGTGCACCTGATTGTACACTTCATGGCTTAAAATGTCAATAGATTATTAAAAAAGGAGATATGATGCAGAAACAAACTGAAAAGGGATGTAAAGAATGGTGTGGAGTAATGTTAACATCACCTATGAAAGAAACAGACATATGAATAAGTTACCAAACAGTGATTTCAAGATAGATATTGAAATGACCCCGACTTGCTGTAATACTTCTCATATCAGTTCACAAGACAGTTCACAAAATAAATTTTTATAGCAAGGAAAAACTAAACTGACAGATTAGACAGAGAGATTCGTGACTTTTTGTATGACAATGAGGCATATTGGGATTTTCTGCTTACTAGAGTTGTCAGTTTTGAGTTTAGATTTCATTCAAATGTATAAACTATTGTCCAATGGTCTTTTTTGAAAAGTTTTGTCTAAATCATAAATTTTATCATTTGAATTATACATGGACTTACATCTGGTAGTACTGCACAGATTTCATAAACTAACTAAAAAAAATCTGCTTTGTGTCAACTGACTGTGAATTTTTGTTTTGTGTTTCAATACAGCTGATCACATTATGCTCTCGCAGAAAGGAAGCAAAAAGGGGAAACTTTGGAGTAGAGATAGAAACAATAAATGAGTCACATCTGTGATCAGAGTTGAAGGGAGGAAACAAGTCCAACTAGAGCAGAGGGAACAGTGCAACAACTGAGGTGACAGAGTTCAAAAGATTTAATTCAGAGTCTGAATACCAACAACATGAAAGAACAGGAAAAGTACAAAAGTGCCACTATGTTTGCAGCTGCCATTTGGGCAACTGGATCAATGGTAACCATGTGCTAAACAGGGTGCTGACTCCTGGAGTGGGCTTGATTGACATTTTGGATCCTTAAGTTTCTCTTAGATTTGGCATCTTGTTTTTTTCTTACCTTTGCTGAAGATGAAATTAACTGCATTTCTCTCTGCATTTCTGCAGCAAAAGGCTGCCAGTTTCTTATAGCCTTTTGCTTCTTTAATGTTGTTTACTGGGCATTTACAGCATCAAATTTGGAAAAACTGAACGCTACAAAGAAAACAGTGGGCTTTGTCTGCTCTGCGTCACTGAGGCTAAGAGAGAAAACGGCTGCTCACTTGTTGACTTGTATTTTATCCACTTTAAAGGGACACTTCACTCCATTCATTCATTCATTGGCTGTAAACACTTATCCTCTTAAGGGTCGCAGAGGGGCTGGAGCCTATCCCAGCTGTCATTTGGAGAGAGGCCGGGGTCACCCTGGACAGGTCGCCAGACTGTCACAGGGCTGACACAAAGAGACAGACAACCATTCATGCTCACATTCACACCTACGGGCAATTTAGTGTCACCAACTAACCTGCATGTCTTTGGACTGTGGGAGAAAACCCACTCTGACAAGGAGAGAACATCCAAACCCCCCCCCACCCAAAGTCTGCACCCCACCCCGACCAGGGTTCGAACCTGAAACCCTCTTACTGTGAGATGACAGTGCTAACTACACCACCGTGCCGTCCATTCCAAAATTCTGTACATATTTTTCCTCTTACCTGTAGCGCTATTTATCAATTTAGAGTCATTTGATGTGAGTCATCAAATGTTGGCGATATCAGCCATAGAGATGTCTGCCTTCTCTCCAATATGATGGGACCAAATGGCACACAGCTTGTGGTGCTCAAAGCACCCCAAAATTACATTTAAAAAACTCAACAACAATGTCTCTTTCCAGAAATCATGACCTGGTTACTCAAGATAATCTATAGACCTTGTTGTTGCAGTTTCATGTAGGAACCATTATCTTTTTACTGAACAACACCGGCTAATTATATTGTCATGCTAGTCTTCCACAATATACCCTACTGAAAAACAAAAAAAAAATCAAAAGTTTGCTAAGCTAGGCCTGCATTCCCTTGGCTGGGGAAGACGCCATCAATGTTTACATCTCACGCTGTCACAAACACGAGCCTCTCCCCCATAAGTAGATGCGCACTTCCTTCTGCGCAATGATACCATTCCCAGGTGTAGTTAGGCAGAAAGAAAACCGTTTCTACATGAAACAACCCGCAACAAGGTCTGTGGATTATCGTGAGTAACCAGGTCATGATATCTGCAAAGAGACATTGCTGTTGAGTTTTCAAATGCATTTTTTGGAGCTTTGAGCAGCACAAGCTGAGTGCCATCTAGATCCACTGTATTTGAGAGAAGACAGACACCTCTACAGCCGATATCTTCATAACTCGGAAACTCACATCAAACAATCTAGATTAATAGATAGCACTATAATTAAGAGGATTTTTATTTTTTTTTATTTGGGGTGGACTTTCCCTTTAAGCATCACATTGGTCTGACCATCTTTTTTTAGCTGTACTGACAGATACCACATGGCCACAAAAAGTCAATACTTCAGATCAATCCCTGATGGCTAACATTTACCACTGTGCTACAAGCCAAGCCATATCATGATATACTGTAATTTGATCAAAAGCACAGAAAAGGCTGAAAAAGTTCAGAAACAGAACTTGGCTGCATACAAGTACAGTGGGACGCTTGTGATGACACATTCCTAAGTCTGATAACTAACTGTGTGTGTGTGTGTGTGTTCCAGTAAAAATGAACAGCACCAGCTCTCAGCACTGTCCCATGTGGACATCCATGTGAAAGTCATGTAGTATGTGGGTCAGTGTCCTGTAATGTATCAATAGACAACCCTCTGACCACAAAAAGTGCACCAATCAGAACAGTACAATGAGGAAATGAGTGTTTGAAGACCTCACGCCCTCCAACATCTGCTGCCTATGAAACAGGGAGTAATGTAATAACACACACACACACACACACACACATACAAAGAAAGAGAGAGAAGAGAAGGGAATTCAAGAATCCTACCCAATTTCCCCAGAGAGAACGCAAGAGAGAGAGAGAAAGAGATTTTATCTGGGTGTGTCTGAAATCACAGGCCTCCATCTGGCCTCTGCAGTAATATGGGACAGAATTGGAAACAGAGGAAAAGAAAGAGATGAGAGGCACAGAAGAAAGAAAAATATTGTGAAAAGAAGATGAAAGCGTTTTAGTGAGGCACATTAATCACTCGGCTACAAACTCAACATTATATGCTCAGACCTCCTATGTACAAACACACACATGCAGCCAACTCTGCTTTGTCCATTTTCACATAAAATGAAAGTCCAAACAAAAACACACATTTATGTATGTGTGTATGCAGGTCCGTATATTGAATCCAGATGAGAAAGAGCGGTTATCCGCATATGTTCCGTCATGACCTCACCGGGGACGGTAAAAGGAGACAGAGAAAGAGGTGGAGGTATAAAGCCAGACAGATGAAGAAGGGAAAGAGGAGAATAAAAATGGTATAGAGACAAAAAAAAGGGAAAAACAGACATGCACAAAGAGAAAGAGAAAAAAGCTCTGTGAACTAAACAAGAAAGCAGATCCCATTTTCCTGTGCAATTGAAAAGGATTTATGGCCTAAAATCCTACAGTGTGAATGAGGACACGAGAGAGAACTCAGTTGGAAAAGGGAAGACAGATAAGACAAAAGAATGAGCAACAGCAGGGAACGGACAGAAAGTCAGGGTGCGAGACATGGAGCTTTTCTTCTGTGGAAGCCACTTTCCAAAACCATAAAAGCACAAAAACAAGCCCATAAAGAGTTTTTACTACTGCCTCTTGGTCTGTTTGCTATAATAAGAACCAATAACATGCTGATGGTCACCAGCAAGCCGTCAACACAGACACAACAAACACAAACTCAAGACGACTGGAATCGGTCTCTGGTTGTGGTTGTCCAGGTGGGCAGATATTAACTCAGACTCACTCATAACAAAAATGCATGACTTTTACAGCTTTTAGAAACTGATGCTGCATTCGTTCGTTATCCCGGAAGTTGGAATTCAAATGACGTCACACGTGAGTTGACTGCGTTCCAGTAAAACAAGCTGGAAAACCAAGATGTTGTCAGCAACACCAGTTCAAACCAGGGTAGTCATTGTTCATAATACCAGTTGATAAGAATGCATTTTGCTGTATATCGCAAATATAAACACTGAAGCAGCATGTCCACTGATTAAAGCAGGGTCGCAGTGGTACACCAGTTTTAAGGTATATATATATATATATATATTTAAACAATCGTAGGGTATCACACTGCTTATCTACAGAATTGAAGAAAAAAAACTTTTTTTTTTCATTTTATTTTTCTACATAATACAGTTTTCAAATTTTAATTATGATAAAGTCTTTATTCAACAGAAAAAAAACCCATTTTTTTTCATTTTCATTCCCTTATGGAATGATGATATTTTGATATTGATATTTTGTGAGATGGTTATTGTAATGTAAAAATCTCATACCAGTGCAACCCCAGAAGGAAGTTGGACAGTATATGCTTGTATCAATGAGTCACAAATATAACAGAAGTGCTAACTGATATGTGGAGGAGCCATATTGGATTTTGAGGTCAGGGTTGGGGTTCCTCCAACTTTCCAAGTCAGAAATCAACCTTAAGGGGTGTCCCAGTTAAAATTTCCAAATTGAAAGTCTGACATTCTCAATCCTTTCTGCAAACAGAACGGAACATGTTAGCTTTGTTTTAACAAATGCAAGATGCATGATAAAATGAGTCTTACTTGTGATAACTCTTCCTAACTTTAACTTGGCACACATGCAGACACACTCTTGAACTGCCAACACTTTCTCTCTGTGTTAAATAACTCAGCGCCATACTGAACATTTCTCCGTCAGACATCTTTCATGCTCCACCCACTGCTCTTTGGCATCTTCGCTCTCTCACAAACACATACATGAAACTACCAAACAACATTGCATTTTCAATCATTCTATCAAGTCAATCAAAAGGCTTTGGAAAAGGTTTGAATGAGCCACCAAGAAGGAACTTGTGGCTAGCTGTTGATATGTCCTCTCAAAAAAAAAAACTAAGTTGAGTTTCCCTGGGACATTTGGGGTGTTTTTGCACACCATTTCATATAGGCTTTATTTCTTTCAAAAACATTGAAAAAGGCAATGAGCAAAATGAATGCAACATGAATTTAAATATATAATTATTCTTATTCTGGCCATTTCCCCCAGCTTTTAAAAGATAATAATCTTCTTAATCCACTATTTTTTCCAATTTGGAAAGAAAATTTCTTGCCAAGTTGTTCATTGCCTTTTTTGCCATGTTTTCAAAAGAAATCAAACACGATTGCACTGTTTTTGCAAGAGGATACGAAACCTAATTAATGAACAAAAAACTAGAAGGCATCAATAGTGCAGCAGAGAGAAAGAAGAGATGCAAAGCAGGAAGGGACAGAGTGAAAGAGACAATGATGACCATTGACAGAGGTGAGCCTATCATCTGCTCTCAGAGAACACATGGACACATGCACAGAGAGAGCAACTCAGACCAAAAATGCAAAAAAAAAAGAAAAAAAGGCATAGAGACATGCCTACACACTCATTAATATGCATTAACGTATCTCAGCCCACTCCAAGTGAATTACATACACACAATAACTCTAATGTGCTCGCTAACATACAATAGCCCTTCGTCTTGAGATGAAATTATGCCCCACAAATGCATTAAAATATGGGTTTGTTCGACTGCACTGAGATCACATACTGTTAGAGATCCAAAGTCCATTCCTACACCTATACTGACCTACCTTTGTTACAACTCACATTCTTCTCAAAGATAATCTACAGCACAGTCAACATATGTTCACTACCTTTTCCTACAGCTCACCAGCACACACAACCTCACCTGTAAGTTTCCAGGTCCTTTCAATGGCTCCTCTGTTTAAATGTCAGTCGACACAGACACGCACTCTTTGCTATAGTCTGACAGAAAGTTAAGGGAATACTAGCAACTTAAAAGTAAGAAAAAGAGCCAGGAGTGAAGAGATCAACTTTCTTCAGCAGTGGCAGCCAAACAATGAGGAGGGGAGGGAGAGGCGGAGTTACAGCACATTCCAACCAAAGCAGCGAGTAATGATGTCACATTCAGAAAAAAGGAAAAACAAGGAAGAAAGAAAAAAGGCAAGGACTAGATAAACAAACCTGAATGTGAGCCAGCCATCCAGTTCTTAAACTTCTTTCCACACTCGCACACTTCCTTATTGTCAATACCTTTTCACATTAATGCACAGTTAACACAAACACACTGCAGAGTCTAATACTTCTTAGGCACGCCCTACTTAAAAAGAGAAGCAATGCAGAGCTGAAGCACTTCAAGTATTCGATTTGGGACAGAGAAGAACAGGTAGAGCAGCATCTGTTTGAAATGACTGTAATCTGCATTCAAAAAGAAAGACAACTGTAGAAAATCCAAAGAGGTCATGTTCTCAAGAGACAAACAGTAGAAACAGGAAAAAGAGATAGCCATCATGAAGGAGAACTGAATGAAGAGGGGAGGACCAGCTGCTGAACAAAAACTGTTTTAAACCAAGACAAGCAGTGATTTGTGTGTGTGTGTGTGTGTGTGTGTGTGTGTGTGTGTGTGTGTGTGTGTGTGTGTGTAACAATAAAAAACACTTCCTTCATCTCCTTCTGCACATCCCAAACACTGTGACTCACACACACATTCACACACAGACAAGCCTGAACGCTTGATGGAGGAAAAACAGAACTCAGTCAGGTGCTGAATGTGACTCACTCACACACTCAGTGTGTCTGTGAGCAGTCCACATTGTTCGTGGTAAGTGGGTTAAGCGGCTAATGAGTGACCCAGCAGGGTCTATAACACTGGGACATTTACTGCACACAGTGGAGCACTGCGAGGACACAACATAAACCCCCCAGGTCCAGGAATTCAGAAACTGTTCCCAAGTGTCCTGATTCTTACTGACACTGTTTCATGTTGACAGAGCAGAGGTGTGTGCTTTCTAAGCTCCCACGTTAACATGCAATAATGGAGGAAGTATTCAGATCCTTATGTAAAAGTGCTAATACCACACAGTAAAAACACTCTGTTACTAGAAGAAGTCCTGCATTGAAAATGTTACTTAAGCAAAACTGTGTAAGTACAATCATACTATTTGAGAGGCTGGAACCATAAAATGTTTTAGCATAAAAAATGATTTAAAATGTTATCAAAATGAGTGCCAAATGATTTTTTAATCAATTCACTAATCATTTCAGCATCACTTTTATATTTCCATTAGTTTGTGTGCAAACATCTTAATATGTAAAGTAACATGTAATTAAAGTTATGACACAATTGTAGTAGAGTAAAAGGTAAAACATCTCCCTCTGAAGTGTAGTGGAGTAAAAGTCAAGAGTGGCATTAGATTTAAATACTGAAGTACAATAAAAGTACCTCAAAATTGTGAAGTACTTGAGTAAATGTACACTGGATCAGATATGCAGCTAGTCCATCCTGAGGGCTGTTATCTATAGGTACTGTAATTCCTGACTTCATTGTAAAGTCTCCCCTACGCAGAGGCCACTGCTGCATCTCTTACGCCACTAGTGTGAGCTTATGTGAATTCCTGGGTTGTTTCTGAGTCATACATGCTTGCAAAACACATGAGTTACTATGACACAAATGAAATATCACTCTAATTACTAATTCATTTCGCTTGAGTATAAAAATCAGATTACTGAAGTTGGCAGACTTGTGTTGTAAATGCTGGACTTAATCGAGGAGCCAGCCAGCTTTGTGCAATCAAAGTACCCGCACTGCACTCAAACTGCAGTGAGTTCAAATCAGTCCTTTGGATGCCCCACTTTGAGGTGAAGTAACACAGCTTGCCTCAATAAGCCAGCTGGAAAATGAGGAAAAACCTCAAACACTGAAAGAGTTAACTGAAACCAGGCTACTTTTATTGTCACTGACTGGAAAAATGTGAAACAACATACTTGCTATTTTAAATAAATGCTCTCTTTTAGCACAAAATTAGACTCTAAAAAGTGTGTTTGCACCAAAAGACTCACTTTTGTTATGATCTTTTTAACTGTTTTCACAGGAAAACCCTGTTTTGTTGTCTCTCCGTCTGTCAGTTAAGCTTTCTAACAGGTCAAGACTGGTCACTTCTTTATTCTATGAATCTGAGTCATGGTCTGAGTAGTATGCAGATATACAGTGTATAGTGTGTCTGTGTAAACGCCCATGCAAATTCCAGTCACAGCTAAGCCTGTGACCCTCTATGAGAAATATGCTCACAGCTGCTGGAGAGGAAGCACTGCAATGTGCGGCAAAGGGAGTAGTCGATACTATATTTCACTGAAACAGGTGTCAAAAACTGAATAAATGAATCAAGGCCCCCATGATGGGTTAAAAAAGGATATTTAGTCAAAGTGGATTGCTAAACCAACCATTGCAGTTTCCTCAAAATCCTCCCTGAATATGAAAGCCTCTCTTTCTCAAGGTCTGTTTGCAAACTAATTCTGCCGGAGTCATTTTTTATAATAATTCTTTCTAAACACAGAAATTACAATGTGTAAGTTTAAATCCATACATAAGGGTAACAGGTAAAAGAAAAACAATCAAAACACTGATTTCAACTCACATTGTTGAGCTCCCTCTGGTTTCCGTACAGAGGGTGGTACTTTCTGTATTTGCCCTGGCGGTATTTGTTGGTGATGAAGCGCCGTCTCTCCTCGCTGCAGCTAGAGGGTGTCAAAGCCTCACTCGGTGGGACATTTGCTGCCCAGAAGGTGTTTACCCGCTCGTTGCCCAGCACAAGGAACAGCTGCACAATAGGTAGGATTCAGGAGAAGTATTTGCAAATTAAAAAGGATGGAAAACATGTGTGTAGAGCTCAAGCTGAGCGCTTTAGTCTGAAAATATACACTGTGCAGTTTATTGGAATGTAAGTTTATTATAGGTATGCCTGCACGTTTTTAGTGTTATTATTTTCATTGCATTTTATTGGACCAAGTTGCCAATATTCTTTACCCTTCTGTGTGTGAATCAATATACTGTAATACAACACCACAAGTCCAGGACTGGACGATATCCATAATATCACAATATGTTTGGGTTATACCACAATACACAATATACATCTTGATATTTTGAAATATCCTCTAAAGTACTGTGGTCTACAAAAGTACTAAATGACTACATAAACTACAGTTGCAATAAATAAAGTAAGTTTACAATAAAGTTAAATAATGTATTTTATGGTGAAATACATCAAAGTGGAACTACTGGTTCTTTTAGTCTGAAGCACTCAGCTTGTCTCGGGATAAAAGTTATTTTTGCTGTGAACTTGAAGCTTCAGGTCAAAAGTTTGATGTTAGCAGTTAGCATAAAGATAATCTGTTAAAGCTGTGCTATTTAACGTGAGATTTTTTCACTGTGAGAGGGAAACAAACTGACAGCTCTCCAGCTCATATATTAATAATATTTGAAACAATGATTAATAATATTTGGTCACAAATAGTAGCAGTCTGAAGTCCTGCAGACATAAAAACACACACCTCACCTGCTCACACACTATCGCCCTGGAGAAAGTGGTGTTGCTGGGCGGTTGAGTGCTTGTGGCATGTCTCATGTGTGACAAGTCACTATACATTGAGTATAATGTATATATTTCCCCACCCCTAACCACAGCTAACTACTGCCTCAGAAATTATCACAGAGCTGAAAAAAAAATCCTGAAAATTGTCAACAAAAATGTAATTCTAAGCTTCACAAAGATTAGGTGCAGGGCCGTTATATCAGACTGTATTACGTTATGTCAGTGTACCTAAACAACTGCTACCTCAGTATCAATGAATCCACAGCTCTATATATGTTTACACAGTTATATGAATTGGTCATGCATAAATAGCTAAACTTTCTGTAGGGACTTTTAATATTTACCTGCATAAGCTCCTCTGTCCAGACTTTCTTGTCCATCTTCAGGCTACGAACCTTTGAAATGCTAGGACCCAGTCCTCTGTGCTCTCCTGGAACAAACACACAAATTTTGAAAACAAAGTACATATGTGTAGCAGTGCTGTGAAATTATACAACAACCCTAATTTGAGAATTTTGTCATGTCACTGAAACAGCAAAAAAGAAAAATCATGAATCACTTTATCAGCTCATAACACTAACCACATTTTAAAGACATTTATGACAAGGGACAAATTTAAAATCATGCTGAAAACAATGTCAAAACTTTGTTAAAAAGGAACTATTCACATTGGCAAATGTGCAGAGATGCACACTATACATGAAACACAAACACAAAAATACACATAGATCCAAACCAATGTACACAAACCTGCGCATCGTTTGCAGACCACCACACACAAGTTGATGGCAGCCCATTCTGGCTTGGGAGCCTCGCAGTCGGCACAGAAACTGTTGCTAGGCTCCGCCCAGATCCGATCTGCCACCTCTCTATTTGACAACGCCTCACCTATTGCATCCCGCATGGCATCCACCCATTGCTCTCGCAGCTGCTCTGACTCTGCGATGAAACTGCGGAGAGACATAAACACACGGCCAAGTGTTAATTCCGACATGATGGTGTCGATAAGAATAACCAAGTGAGAAATGAAAAAGCCTGTGTTTGCCCTGTATGTGTGTGAGAGTGTATCCTTATGCTCATGAGCCCTCTGAGTACTGACGATTACTTTGCTCTTGTTTTCCTAAATATACTTGAGTCAAAGAATGGAAACTATATAAACACACACACACAGACAGATTTGTGGCTTGACACAGACTTGCATGTCTGGATTCTTCCTCTTCTCATCTATCAGTCGCTCTCCTAAAATACACACATACACACACACACACACACACACACACACACACACACACACACACACACACACACACTTCTGAAATGACTAGAGTTGCACAAATGCACACTTAGACTGAGACACACACTGACTCACAGTCCAACTCTTATACAAATACAAGCCTTTTCAGATTTCCCCATCCTGTCAAGCTGAGCTCTCGCACTGCAGGCTGTGCACTGTCAGCCAAAAGACCACACACACATACACAAACACTTGTGCACACACATCTGCCTCACTCTTTTCACACACACACACACACACACACACACACACACACACACACACACACACACACACACACACACACAGACTCACACAAAGGGCTTTTCACATTCTCCAAAGATGTCCAACTGAGGACTCTGAGCAGAGCTCAACGGTGGGAGTTCTCAGTAAAACAACATGATCTAATTTCCCGGAAGTATCCTGGCACCAAGACCAACTCGTCAACTTACAATAAGGAATGGTAAATTTGCACTTAAATACTTATAGAAAAACAGAAATCCATTAAAAATGAGAAAAGCGATAATCTGTACTGTGTGAAGTACAAAAAATTATGTGTTCGCACAGGATACTAACAGAGGACACACAGACAAAGCAGGTCAAGAGTTAAAATTTACCGTATTGTAAACATGGCAGAGAGAGTCATTTAATGTGTGTGCAATGAATTTTTGTGTACACGCAGTACCTGAATATGCGGTAAGGTGTGGTGAGATCAAAGCCACGGCGATCTGTCTCTTTAATATTTCCTACATTCATCTCGATGGATGTGATGCCCACTCCTATACGATAGTCCTGGAAGAAGAAAAAAAAAAACAAGATTTCATTTTTCTGTGTTTCTTTTTGTTTAAATATGATTCAGAATTGCAGTGTGACATTAAATTAAATGTCTCTTTTAATGTGGAGATAAAAAATCTCCACTAGTTTATCTATAAATTTAACCTTTGTTTCACCTGATGTTAAATTTGATAAACATATATATATATATATATGAAAACATAAAACTGGAAAATAATAACACAAGACTGGTAAATTGTTTTTTTACAATGTTTTTTCTGTCAATCATGGTTAGGAAGATGTATTGTAATCCTCATAAGAACCATTTGTTTTGTTGGTGCAGTTTAATATGATGATACGATGTAATATTTTTTCGACATCGTATTTTGCAAGAAAAGGACTGCGCTACTACCATGTGATTTGCCACACACAGTGGGTCCTTACCTCCATGTTTTTGTAAAGGAAGACTTTATCTGAGGCGACAACAGTATAAAGTTTGGAGCGTAGCCCTCTGAGCTCCAGGTAGCCCTGATAGTCCGGGGTCAAGGGTGAACCAACATTCATGGTGCTGCGCCGATGGCGCCCCCTGGTGCAGTCCTGCAGTACTGTCACCCAGTCGTTTCTCTCAACTGGATGGACGTGCAAACACATGTATTAACATGTTTAGTAGAATATGCATGTACAAATATATGTGAACAAAGATACATGCATATTTGTGCATGCATATAACACATGCACATTACATCTTACAAATCGCAACATTCATTATTTTTTGGAGTGCACACACAGATGACTAGATGAAAAAGACAGACCTTCACTTTCAGCCCTGAAGATAAATGTTCGGTTATTTGTGACGACCTCAAACTTCAACTCTCCAACACTGGAAACATTGGTGATGAAGGCAGTGGAGATGATCCCCTTAGAATACACCTCCTACAACACGCCAAAACACAGCAACAAATACTCTGTTAAACAGATCAACATCTAACATGGCATCATAGCATGCAGGAACTGCGTAGGTGTGTGTGTGTTCATATTTGTGTTTGTGTGAGTGTGCAACACAGTCTTAATGCGTCAGTGTATCTAATGGGAAATCCACACAGAAAGTGCTTTTTGAAGCTTATCTGACATCAGTCACTTGACTTTCTCACACAACAGATACACTTCTGTCTTCAAATATATCTATCCACAAGGACTCACGAGATACACTCATGTTAAGCATTAAGCTTATTTGGTGTCCTTCTTGTGCTCCGTGTGATATGTTTTGTTTTATACCTAGACAGAACAGCCCAACCAGGGAATTGGGTTGCAAATAAGCCCAGGCTAGAAACCCTGTATGCAACACATCAGATTTGTTCTCGAACTTGTTACTATGTTCACTGCACTGTTCCTGTCCTGTCAAATAAACCACTGTACATGTTTGTTGTTACCTTGTCATTGTCAAAATATCTCAGGTAGTCAACGTCCAGCTTCACCCATCGTCTCTGATAATAAAGGGCCCTGCGCACGAGAACACAAACACATACTTACAAGTGTGAAGTACCAATCCCTTTACTGTAATACAGCAGGAAGTTTTTTGCATAGTTAAACTAAGCAATGTTCTGAAGTGTTTCGGCGTAACTTTTTTTAACTGTTTCATTGTAATAATTAATACCCTAGGCAAAGCATATGCAAACCAAGTGTACCATGTTAAAAGTGATTTTGTGAATAACAGAATGGCAGGCACAAAAGAGCTTAATTGAATTTGTTTAGGTAAAACAGAAAACAGTGAAACTATACGCTGATCTTTTGTAAACATGTCATGTTTACGGTGTGATGGAGATAGTGCTAATCACATGAACACAGCAGTTATCTGTGTGGAGTAATATTAACTAGCCCAACATCAGCATGTCTGCGTGTGTGTGTGTGTGTGTTGTTATTCCTACCCTTGAGGTGGATTCTTGTCCAGCCAGCCCATCTTGATGACAGCAGCCAGCTGAGAGCTATCGTCTTTAGTGGCAGAAGCCAGTCGGCCTGAGCTTGGCATGCAAATACTGCCAGAATTACTGTTGATGCCTGCATCCTGCCAGGGGCTAGGACTTCAGATGCACAGAAATAAGCACACAAGCACACAAACACAGAGTGAATTATATTAATAGAAAGAAACCTGAAATTAATTTAATTTTTGTATAATAATCTTGTATAATTTTTCTAGAGAAATATATCTACCAGATACTATAATATGGGACACATTTCAAAGTCTCACTACCCGTTAATTGAAATTATCAGACAGGAAACCAACAAATGTACAGTATATTTTGTGTCAGCAAGGAAAACAGTGTCATTGCGTAAAGGTTTATGCAGGACACCAAAAATAAATTTGTGTCCAGCTGGTGACTGTGTTAAAAATCTCACGAAAATAAGAGAGCCGCGGTTAACTTGATCTACAATTAAAGCTGTAGTTGGTGACTTAAAAACTTAAAAACAGCATTTTTTGTCATGTTTGCTAAAGCTATCCCTCTAGTCAAACAGCACTAAATGAGACAAATAATCTGTGAAATACAACATACTCCTCTGTCTACTCTCCCTTGTAGCGCCTTAAACAACTAGTCAAAGCCAAGGAGCTACCAAAACTGTCAATCATGTCAATCACTTCTGGTAAATTGCGGTCTAATTGTTAAACTGGGCAGCACTGATTACATATGAATCAAGATTCTGCTAATTCATGCATGTTTCTCACTTCAAATGTTTTTTATGCGAAAACATAATTGATAAAGTGTACTGTTTAGCTATAAAATGAGAAAATTGTGCTACAGCTGGTGGGCGGTGCATTGATTCTGCTCCATTGTTTCCAACATGGCAACCAAGTCACTTTAAGCTATCTCAGTTACAGATATGATAAAAACTTATGTAATGGTGAAACAAAACATAAAGAAAATATTCAATGAACAAAACAAAAAAAAAGGACAAAGAAAGATAAATAATTATACCATTTAAAACCACAACTTTACACTGAAGCAACATTGATGCTGATTACCACAGTCAGTGATGTATTGACAACAAAGGTCAAATGTGTGTCTGCTCGCTGTTTTTTTTTCTTTTGTGAGTTTCTAGGTTTGTGTTAATGGTTGGTTTGTTCGTCGATGCATGACTCACTCATCATCATCCAACAGCTCATCATCACTGCACAAAGAAAATTTCCGTCCCTTCCCTTGGATGGGCACTTGCAGGGACATATCCTACAGGGGGAGACAACTGTCAATCACACTGTGCAGGAGGTGAGGAGGAAGAAGATTTTAAAAGAAGGAAACATTCTCACTCACCCTGTCTGGTACGTTCATTCGTTGAACGCTGGGATAAAAAAAGTCTGGATCCTCGTAGTCATCAGAATTATCTTCGAGTGAATCCGCCCCTGAGGGAGGGAGGGAGGGAGGGAGGGAGATGATGAGAACAAATGGAGCTGTACTGCTTTAGTCTTGCAGTTTAAATCCGGTTTGCAGGAAACCTTTACGTCAGTGGCATTGTTTACAAGAAGAACACACACAATCAAGACAAGAGAAAAATATTCAACCTTTTATTTTTGTAAAATTCAGATTTTTCTTAATTTAACAGTAACAATCTGTACTGACACTCAATAGGACACAGGTACAATATTGCTCTGAGGGTTAGTAGAGGTCAATCTTAATTCTATACAGTATAGTACGAATAGAAAAAGAGTAGAGAAATTGGATACAAGTAAAAGTAAATAACAGCACTGACAATACCAGGTACTCTGGCTGTTATCTGGCTGTGGATTAGAGCGTTAGCTGTGTTCATCTTTGTATGTGAACTCAGAAACTAAATGGTCTGGGAAGGACAGCTGAGTGTTACTGGGCTTAAATCAGGTACCAGTCTGTCAGTATGGTAGGACTCCTTTCTTTTGTCTCTCTTTAGAACTAGCTTTTCAGGTTGAGTGACTAAATAACAAATATTAAGCAGAGTCATATTTCCTCCGGCATAAAGGGTAGGTTTAAGAATATCAAGCTGAGAAAATTATTGTGACAGACAAATCTACACAGAGGCAGTTTCTCTTCAGCACAGGAGCCCAAAGTCTCTGCACTCTTGCAAACGCTTGAATAAATGCAGAGGTGCATAGCATGGACAAAAGCAGCTGCACTACTATACTGTGACTCTAAGCCTAAAAACTGTACCACCTGTTCCATAATGCCAACTTGGAGCTGAATTAATTATCAATTAATTTAAATCAGATTTATTAAATACACATTCATGACTTAAAAACTACGGCATCAAGCATACATCACATCAACTTACAATGAATGACACAGGGATATAAAGAGGAAGCTGCAGTGTTCATGGCCTTGGTATATATTTTGAGCAAGGCAATCAACATTTCAAAGCTCGCTTTTAGTTGCATTAACCTACTTAGTTTTAACAGGCATTGTCTGTTTGATTCTTATAATTTACATAATTTATATGACCTGTACACTTCCAGGGCCCTGAGCCCTGAAGCAAGAGGCTGCGGTCCATCAGGACCAAAACCTCAAGACTCAAAAACAGTTTCTTCCCCTCTGCTGTCACCATCATAAACAATATTCCAGCCCTTCCCCTCCACCACCGCCCACATGATAAAGGCTCTCACCCAGCCCCATAGTCTGACAACAATACATTAATGCTTGGCTAAATACTTAGCGTTACATTAATGCACACTGGACTGGATTTCTTTATATGCACACTGTCAGTTAACTTATATATTCAGACTGTAGATATTTTGCACTGTAAAACCAACTTCTGCACATCTGTACTTCTTCCATTACACCTTTTATACATACATTTTGTGTATATTATATATAAACATTATATATATTTACAAAATGATAGGAGGTCAGGGTTGGTTACTAAACACTTCTTTAAAATCAAATTAACATTCAAAGTGCATAAAAAAGTGTGAATGATCAATTAGAAAATGATGTAGGCCACCTGACACCCTCTTCAAAAGTCCCAAATCTAGCCTAGCAATTTAAAAAATGAGTGGCCTAAGCAAGAAAATACATTAATAAGCACATATGCTAAATGAAATATTGTGCAGATACAGAATTTGGTTGAACAGTGTTTTAGCACCATTATATAGAAATTGATGGATGAAAGTCCTGATATTTCATATCGCTACTGTACATACAGAAAAGGAAATTGAATATTATTCATAATCACTTTGTGGCATGTTGTCCCCCTCCTCACTCCCTCATTTCATCTTTATGAATATCTAATCAAGGCATAAAATGGCAAAAATATTTCTAATAACTATTATATGCTGATTACAATACTTACTGGACTCCCTGGGAGGTTGGGGGACTCTCCTGGAAGGCAGAGCCGGCTGGGTTTCAGGCCGAGTTGACTGATGAGCGTCCTCTAGAGTTTGGGGTGTCTTGATTCGAGGTGGGACCTGTGGAGTTTGGTCTTTCTGCATGTCGTCAGTCTTGTTGGGAGAGGAGCTGTGAGATAAAGTGGTAGAGGACAGGCCATCAGAGGTCTGAACACCTGAAGAAGAGTCCTCAGACGCCACGATAATCTGAGATCGGGTGAAAATCCCAAGCAGGCGGCTTATTCTATGCATCCTCTGTAGGGAAAAAAGCCCTTTTGCTGCTCTTGTCTCGTCTTCTTTCATTCCACAGTACAAAGATAACACCATTTGAGATTTTACTCCAGACACCAATTAAAAGAAAAAGTCACTGGCAAGCTAAATGTTATAACTCTATAAACTGCATGTACAACAAGAAAAACAAATCACAGAGGTAACCTGTGTTCAATCCACATTACTGACTGCTCCAGTGGGACTAGAACTGGTCCCAGAGCTGTGAGAAAGCAGCGTCCCTCAGCTCCCCTCCCGAACTATGTTTTTCCTCTCTCCACTTCTGGTTTAAGCAACAAGCCTGAACCTGCCTCACTCAATGAGGTCCTATCGCCATGTAAACACAGCATACCTCTGGCCCCGCTGTAAACACACACGTGCACACGAGAGATGTGGCGGTAAACCAGTTGAACAATAAACTGTGATAAAACATTCTATCAGTAACAATACTGCCAACAATTTGCCATCATTATCATGATTAAAGTATTATCAGAGGGCACAGTGATCACGGCAGAACCCTCCTGTCATTATAAGCAGTTTCATTTTCTAATCAACAAAGGTCAGTGGTAGGTCAGATAAAAAAAATGAAGCAAAGATGTTTCATTTATCACACTAAAACTTAATTCACAAATTTTATCTTTTGAAGGACTGAGAATTGAAACAACATAAAGTGCCAACATGGTTTTGCTAATGGTGTTTTTAGTGTATTTATTTTGATTTTCATTTATCATTATTATAGGCCTAAAGTGATTCCTTCTTTCTTCAAAGTACTGCCGTTACCCAGAATAAAAGTTAGCTAAAATGTGCGTCTTGTGTCTACGATCTTCTGGTGACTAGTCTTGAGCCGGTTGTTGATTAACTGTCGATTCCAAATCCAAAAAAAGCAAAAATCGCAGAGGAAAATAGAGGCTTTTGCAGTTTGTAGACATACTTATTTGCTTTCACCTTGATCGCTGCAAAGTTAAAGTTCCAAATAATCAAAAATAGCTCACTCCAGAGAAGCCACTTTGTGGTCAAACATATTAATGGATGCTATTTAGACCTATTGGTAATGCTGATAGGCTAATTTAGACTTTATAGACTTATTACCTTAATTTTAAGACTCAAATATGTTCTGTGGCTCCAAACAGATTCATTAATACAATAATTAATTAATTACTTTTTTAATCTATTTATTCATTTTTGGTCAAAATGGCTCTTTTGAAAGTTAAGGCTGCCCTAGCTACTTACTCTAAGTCTTCCTAAGGTGTTCCCAGATCAGACTGGTCATATCTAATTATTTCCTAAAGCATATATTATGCATACATTGGCTGAAATAATAACTAAATGACTGTTTTTCCAAAGCAACACATACACATATGCAGCGCCAGGAGGCCTGACTGTACAAAGAAATTCGACATTAATTCATCAGACATTACCACAGCTCATGTTTACTTCGGTCTGCATGGACAGATGAGCAAACCAAAAAAAGCTGCAATGTTACTGATGTGGTTTTGAATATGAAGACAGTGCACATATGTACACAGTGCCTTAGATGTACAGGCATGTTTGGTAATTAAAATATCTCTTACACTGTTGTATTTTGGTCATCAGTAATGGCACGTTTGTAGCCTTTCATACAAAGTCACAATTCTATGTTATGTTAACCAATACATAGGCTGCATAAAAACATAATAGAACCACATATTATAGCACATTTGATGCAGGTTTTCTGACTGATTTTTTTTCATAACTTTCATATTGTTACTACTCTATTATTATTTATGTCAGTTGCTGAGTTATTCATACAGACACCCAAACTGTAGCTTATGTACTATTTCCATGCTGATGGGAAAGTCAAGAGTGAGCACACAGGGCTAGTTTCTATCCATCCAGTATTGCGAAAGTTCCTCTTTATTCCCCCGTCATTTGTGAATTTCCTTCTCGTTAGAGTCATAATGATCCGATGTCACACTTGCAAAGACGTAACAGTTATTATTCACACATTACAGCAAACAGCCGAAGACCAAACACTGACAACATGCCACTTTGTTTCCATAAAAATCTTCAAGTTAGACATGCACATGTAATTATGTTTGAGTGAAAAACTAGCGAAAGACAGCTGCTGTTTTTTTTAGGTCAAAACAGGAAAGGTCTTCCAAATGGGACAGTTTGATTCACTTTAGAGACTAACTGTTCTAGCTGTTACAGTGAGCTGTGTTGGCTGTTCAAGCATAGCCTCAAGTGAAATATTCAAAAACAGTTCAGTCAAAGCGTCTAACGCAGAAATAAACTGCTCTGGTGTGTTTTATCTAAGTGCCTCTTTAAGGTGGTAATACTAAGTCTGCATTTGCTATCAAAATACCAAAATCAAAACAATATACAAAGTCTTAATAATTAGGAGGCAGTCCTACGACCCCTGTGGACATATTACAACACTTTCTCATGGACTTCAATTGCAGCAAGTGATTTAAGAAAAAGCAAACTACTTTAAATTAAACTCAATATGCTAAATGTATTTCCCATCCATTAGCTCTGTTTAATAATAACCCCAAAAATGATACACAATGACGGGAAACTGACCTGTTGACACAGTTCCTCCTTTTTCTCAGAGGAAGAGTAATGAGAGAGGGGCTGCTAGCCACATGCTATATTTAACCTGCCCTCTGCTATGGCCAACTGATGAAAGTATGCTGAAGAAACAATGACCTCCCATGCTGCGTGCATGTGAATGAATTTATACACTTAATCTCTAGATCAGCTGAAAACTAATGGAAAATATTTACAATGATCAACAGATGAGAGGCATTTTAAGCTAGCATGTGTGTTCATTGCACAGCCTCCCCTTTTTCTATAAACTTAATTATTTAAAAAATAATGTAGCAGTTTGGCATTCAGCACCTGCATTGAGCACTTCTGAACTGTGACACAGAGCCAAACGTACACTCTTCGTAACCTCTGTCTTAAAATCAGTCTGCTTATCATTGCTAATTAAGAGTGCTAACATTAAAGCTAACAGCAAAGTTTCTCTCTTAGAAAATACCTGATTTCCATGACGGCAAAACACACCAGGGATGCCTCTGCAAAATCCCATTTTACAGGTTTTGCATTCTTCACAGACAAACAGGTGATTCAGCAATACAAGTATCAGTTCCCTACATTTGAAGAGCCCCAGGAAAAGGCAGGATATCTGGTCTCACACTAAATCCTTAAAACATCATACCTTCCTCCGATCAGGGTAAAACAAACCAAAACAAAAGGCACCGCTAACAGCACTTTGTTTTGCTTTCACTGAAAACACACAGCAGAAAGCATGCACACAGCATTAAAGAAAGGCTTCCTTGTTTGAAGCAGAGCGGAGTGAGGAGGGGGATTAGAGTGTGAGAGAGCATGCTAATAACAAGCACCGACTGAGAAGCGACCCACGGAGATATGATTAGTATCAATGTTACCTGTTTAGACATGTTCAAATGAAGTCCTCTTCCATGACGATACAACAATCTTAAACACACACATCGAAGGACAGGGGAGGAAAAAAAGGAGGAGGAAATGACCAGTTAAAAAGAAGATGGGAGGAGGCAACCAAGCACACTGACAAGGAAACAAAAGAGTGACAAGAGAGCAACAAGAGAGCGTGTGAATGTGAGCTGGAAGAGGCTACATAAAGTCTGAAGTAGTTCCTTCTGAAGTAACAAATCGCTTTTTGTTTTTTCTGTCCTAATCCTCACTGTCTCTTTCTCCTTGTGTCACTCACAGAAGCTAATGAGGAGTTTTTAACAACTCTGTGTTGTTCTCTTTTGAAACTTCCTCCCCCCTCTCTACTGCCGGTTTCCCTTTAAAACACAGACAGAGAACATGCATATGTTACTCATAATAGAAGTGCTCCAAAGCCTGAAGCAAGGCTAAAGTTTCTTTTCCCTTACAGGTGAAGAGACACACAGAAAAATGAAAGAGTTCCTCATCTTGCATACCATCACCAGAGACTTCACAGACACTTGATAAAGGACTGCTACAGTGTGAACCTAGTTATAGGATATTCTGCTGTTAGAGAGAAAAATGTGCAGCCTCTTAATAGCACAAAGTGCTTTTTGAGGCACCACAGTTTTGCAGACATGTCAATATGCCAAGCAGAATACTTTATACAATATGTGAATACAATAAGAAAGAGAAAATAACCACATAGCATTTTAAAAACACATACTATGTGGCATAAAACAACCACAAAACAGACTATAGCCTCACAGGAAGGATCAATTCACTCATGCAAGTGCACTCCACAGGTTTCTTCCTATATTTCTGTATACAAGAGGCCAATGAGCATTAGGTCCACTCCATCAGTAAATGTGCTTCGGCCTCACAGTTTCAGGAAGTGACTAATTTTAATTTCAGGAAGTGTTTAAAAGTCACCAATAACATTTTGTGGTCTCTAAACTGCTACTGATGTTGAGAGGAGTTGTATTTTTCCCTCTTGTCCAAAAGGTGGCAGCACAAAACTGTATGAACTCATGAATGTTTGCAGTTAAGATTTCTGACCATTCTTCATCTCTTAGCACACAACCTCACACCGCTGACAAGTCTTTGCATTATTCTTTGTCATTTTGCCATCAATATAGCACCCTAAGGCATTCAGAGCAACTATGTGTTACTAAAACTAACTTAAAATAGTCATCCACTTAAAAGTCCAAGGTTTTCTTCTGTATTTCTGAACCCGGGCTGTATTTTCCCATGTTTTTAAAATCAGTCCAGACAGGCACTGAGAAACTGGCAGCAAAGAAACATTAATAAGCAATTCAGCACTGTAAATAACATTGAATAAACATACTTATTTTGCCACTGACAAGCTCAGATTTTTTCTTATAGGTATCTGACAACAATATGGAAAGGATGCTACAGTGGTTTCTTGGTCAAAGAGAAAAACTCTTTTGATTAAAAAGAAACAGCCCCAAAATCACTATTGACTACAGATTTCACTTAAATTTACAGTAATTTCATCATCACAAAACACACTTCCTTTAACATCAACAGAAATAAAATCAGAGTCACAGAAACTGTCTTGGTCCTTTTTCACTGTTCCAACAATCATAAACTCTGGTTTGATTGAAATAAACTCTTAATTCACCAACTTAGAGGTGGAAATATGTTGGCTCTGCACATGCTAAAATGGTTATTAATTTAAATTGAGTCTGGTGGGTATAGAAATAGCCATTTTGGGGCTGGTTCTAGTTATATAGAAAGATCATGTTCTTTAACAAGAAAGTATCACTGTAGGGAACCTTTCCATAATATTGTCAGACACTTTTAATTATAATCTAAACATGTAAACGGCAATAAACAAGCACTTTTGTTGGACAAACATTGATGGTGCACACATGTCAAAAATAAGTTACATTGCAGCCTGTTTTGCAATTTAAAAAAATGTTGTTCTCTTAAGTCACTTAGACACAAAAACATGGAAAAATAGAGTCCAGAATGAAAAATACCATCACCCTTTAACACACATAAAATACACAGTGAGAAATACAAGTACTTTTAGAGGGGTGGAAAACAAAAACCCTAATCCTCATCTGTAGGTGCAACTATCTCAGGTTGTTCTGTTAAATTTTTTTCTCTGAAATGCAAAAGTTGAAAACAACAACAACAACAACAACAACAACAACAACAACAACAACAACAACAACAACAACAGACAGATACAGGCAGTGTCAGCAGAAAAAAGGGAGTGATTTTAGATCCAAAAAAAGGGACAGAGGTAGTCACACACCTATACTCAAATCTTATGCACCTATACGTTGGGTCTGTAAGGTCTAAATGTTGAATCAGTGATTAACTCTTAAAAATGTACCTCATTTTTGGACACAGCTGCTCTTAAAGACAGCCATATAGCAAACTTCAAAAATGTATCAAACGCTGCATAATTATCCATTAATGATAATTCTTACCTGTGAGCTCTGGGAGATTGTGCAGGAAACCTGTGTGGGATTGGTGGAAGGCCTTTAGGTACCGCCCCTACTTTTGGAGGGAGAGGTGGAGCATTTATGTCATCATTTTGGAGCGCAGTGGGGGAAACAGGTGAAGTTTTTCTCCCTCCATCACCACCCAAAACTTGGGTAGGGGGCTGAATGGCTAATGTCTGAGGCCGAGTTTGAGCAGAGGGGAATTTGGAAGGGTGGTCGGGAGCATGTGTGGGGGTATGGGTTGTGGTACTGGTGGGGATGGTACTCTGGGACACAGACACAGCTTTAACCACATGTCTTTCCAGTTTGGGGGAGACAGGGGTTCTGGCAGGAGGTGAGGGGCTCAGGGGAGAGGTGAACGGCTGTGGAGGGCAGTTGGGGGTGCTTCGTGGAGGCACAGGGGGTAAAGAGGTTTCAGAAGTTGAAGCAACAAGGGGGCTTGAGTCGCACTCCACTGGCACACTGGAGCGAAACTTAGTCCTCTCTTTAGGCACTGGCCTCTCCCTCTCTCCATCTGTTCCTCCATCCCTCCCTTCATCTTTTCCTCCTCGAGGTGCTGTTTGTCTTTGTCCAGGAACTGGCTTCTTCTCTCCTCCCTCTCCACTTTCTTCTTTAATCTTGGACACTTGTCTCTCCCTTGGGACTGGTTTCTCTCTTTCCCTGGGTGTGGGTCTTGATGTCTCTCCATCTCTTTTCTCTCTTTCCTTAAGCGCAGGTTTTTCTTCCACTGGGATAGGCACTGGTCTCTCTCTCTGAAACACTTTGGCATGTCCTGTCTCCTCCGATCTCTGGTCTCTCTCAGACTGTGCAAGCTGAGAGTGTGTGTCAGATTGTGTATCACTGTTACCGTGTGTTTTGTTCAGACTAGCCAGGATGCGTCTCTGGTGACCCGGACGAATGATACCCATCCGGTCAAGCTGATCTGGTGTGAGGTTTCGACACTGTCGCAATGTTGCCAGCCCAGCGCTTTGAAATGCCTCAGAATACTGCTCCAGATGAAGCACACATAACCAGTCCCACACGGTCAAACGGGATTCAGACTGAGACATGATTGATGTGTGTGAGTGTGGCATGTGGGAGGGCAAGTCTATGTCCACAGAGAATATGCAGACTGCAGACACCTCAGTTCATGGCTTACAAAACCTGTGGAAAGAAAAAACACGATGAGCATAACAGAAAGCACAACATCCATTCAAGGAAATAAAAAAAATCACAATATTGTAACTCTTGTTCTTTTAGCACAACATATTTCCCAATGCAGGATTTCTCAAAATAGTGTGGTATTTAGGCTATTTTTCATCACCTTGTCTATTATCAGACTAATATGACGCAATGATCCATTTTTAGGAACCAAAACTAAGGGCTTGGTTTGTATCAAGAAAAATTCTTTGTTTAGTGCTGACGCACGCTTTTCTCTAAATGTGCCTCTTGTCAAATCGTTATACCAATTCCATCTTACAAAGGCTTTACCGTCTACTGGACTCTTTAGGAAAAACTCTCCTCCAATCACAAGCATGCATGTTTGCATAAATGTAGCCCGCTAATCAGAACATGCCTGCCCAAATTTGTGCAGAGCCCCCCTCAGCAAGCAGCACAGGAGTGACAGTGCCACTAAGTAGAGGGCTCCGCCTGTGCAAATAGGGATACAATACCGTAACCTTTGTTGGACTCAATGGGTACAGTGGGTGAAGAACAATGTATGAAAGCACTTCTTCATCATATAGCCCGCCTCCTTCTTTATAACCTTGCCTGCTGCAGTGAAAAGCAGGGGGGCTCTGGCAAACCCAGGTGGTATGAAAACCTAACTGGGTGGAGCCTTGGCTTAAACTAGCAGGGGGCGAAAGACAAGCAAATCGCCAATCGCTGAAGAGAAAAAGGACGCTCCTTTATATTGTGAGTTCAGCACATATTTGGATAGGCAAGGCCCGATTGGCAGTTGGACAAAGCTGGTATGATAAGGAGTTTTCAAAAGGAACAGTTATTAATGAAAAGCATGCATCAGCTCTAAACAAAGTTTTTTTCCCTGATTTACACTGAAGACTTAGTTTTGGTTCCTGAAATTATGTTATCATAGTGCGTCACATTAGTCTGTTTATAGATGAGTTGATGGAAAATAGTCTACTTCCTACAGACTACACTATTTTGAGAAATCCTGCTTTGGGAAATTTGATGTGGTAATGTGGTAACCTATTTTGCATAAAGACAAATATTTCTTATTAATAATCACGATGACAATTGTACCAGGGTCCTTACAGGTTAAGGTGAGTTGGATTTAAGAGTATTTAAAGCCAATCAAAACATAATTTACAATTTAAAAAAAAACAAAATGGGAAAAAAAAACATTTTTTCCCGTTCAGTTTTTTTTTTCAATTTTGCCCAAATGTTGACTTCAACATAAAACATCATTTTTTTGGTCAATTAAAAACTTAGATGATCCACTTCAAATGCTGAAAAACTTAAAAACTTTCTGTAACACGTGGAAAACAATGAACATATTATGTTAATAAGGGATCTGTTTGGTTTGCCTTGAAAAAAGTTAGGTCATTTTTCATTTAATTGGATGTTGTAAATGTATATGAGTGTTGTTGGTTCCTCTATCCTGTTCTGCCTGCCCTAAAAAAAGAAGATATTACCAATTATTGTGATATTTCATAATGCTTTGTCAGAGAAAAAAAATCCTTCTCCTAATGTCTAAGCATTTTTAAGACTTCTGAAAGACTGATTTAGGACATTTTAATACCAATTAAGGCCTTAATCTCAGATACATGAATTTAATGCCTTTAAGATTTTTTAAAGGATCCTTGGGAACCCTGAGTATACATTCAAGAGCTGGCCATATCTACAGACTGTAAACAGCAGTGTGAGGTGACAATCACCTCTGTAAAAGAGGAAGTTGAGTTAATACCTTGACGTAAGATCCCCAAGCAGTTTAATCATTTTGATAAGCACTGTCATTTTCAACAGCACTTCTGCTAACTTTAGTGTCGATAAACAGTTTAAAGAGATAAAAACAAACAGTGGATTGTGTGTTCAGAAACTGCTCAGGTCAGATGAGTCTTTTTGTATATAATATGACTGGCTGTTATGGCTGTTTGATCAGTATTCCCTATCTAACGTGTTACACGTACACGGCAAACAGATCTCAATGCTGTATGCGCATAGAAACAAAAATCTTTAAAAGTTAAGACTATTTATTTGGGACAGCCAACATACAGTCAGTACTGTAGCACTACCATACAACAGACCACTATGGGAGGAAGTGTAATTGACACAACAAGTATTGGCACACACAGCATGTTCACACAGACTCACTCAATTTTCTCTACATCTCTCAAACACACACTTGAATGCAGCATAAGTGGATTTAAGATCAACTTCCCACAAGGCATCTCCATGCCTTTCCATCTGCAATCTCTGAACATACCATCCACCCTAGCCTTTTTAATGCTTCACATTTTAGGATATGAATAATGTATATCATGACAGTGTTCAAACAGTCCAAGTATGAGGATTTCTTTTTGAAGTTTTCTCATGCAGATGACTCACAATGCCAGGCCTTGATTAGCAAACAGCAGGCAGAGTCAGCTCCCTGCATTCATATGATGCAAACCTGCCTGACAGTAAGAAATATCTCTGTAAGGACTTTTCTGATGCTGACACCAGTGCTACAACAAAAACATCAGGAAAAAAGTGAATTCTGAAAGTGCAGTAGCTTTGGATCAAAACTCCAAAAGCTTCTTTGTTGCTGTCAAAGTCATTAATCAAATAATACTGCACTCGCAACGTTTTATCTGTCTACCTCGTACTTTTGACCACAGGGGAAGCTGCTGGTTTCCCAGACAGAGCCACAAGCAGTCTTTTCTCAACACAAACACACAGCCTAATGTGGATACCTTTACACTGAATATCACTTGTACTGAGGCACCTGATGCGAACCTAAGTGAATGATTATAAGATATGTACATTTGACTGCATTTTTCTACAAGTTCCACTGATATACCTAATCAACTTACTAAAGAATTACATACATGACCTGCATAGGTTATGTAGGCTGGACCTAAATATTATCCCAATCAGATATTCATTTGAGCAGTAGGTATTCAATTTCCAATTTTGGGATTTGGACAATCTTTTTTTTCTTTTTTTTATCTTAAATTTATTGGAGTAAATAACCTGTTTCTGCATGTCTTTTTCACAGGCATCAACTTGGATTCAAAGCCTATTATTTTGAGCATACAGTGTTAACAACAGAATTAGATTCTAGTGCCCAAGACCTGACCAAGACCGCCCTGATTTCCCACTGGATAAGCAAACTTCCTGTTGCTTTCGTTCACCGAAGGACCCTCTCCTGAGCAGTTTACCTCCTGGCGAGCAGTCAGTTCTACGTCTGCAGCAGCAGCAGCTAACATTAAATACAGAGCTGTAAAACAGCCCCAACAAAATTACACCGACTCCAAAATGACTCCTTAATGTCATTTAACCCACTAATAACAATTAGGTAACATAAACCGTGTGATGCTGGCAGTTGTCCCTGTCACTGTGTGTGTGCAGGAGGTAGAGCACGTCATCTAACAACTGGATGATTGCTTGTTTGATCCTGTTTGATACCATCTCCATTACTTACATTTAATAATTCCCAAAGTAGCAAAGCTATAAAAAAAACAAACAAAGAAATGATCGACAATCAGATTTTTAACCCAAGGCTGCACAGATAAAACAACAGGGAAGAAAATCAGCTGGTCCTTAACCTGTGGCTGATATGGCATTTCCTACAGCATTTTGTTATATTAGTATTGCATTAAAGGTAAAGGTTCTGGTCTGAACTAAACAAGCTGATGAATATGTATGTATGATGTCATGTAAAACAATCAACGCTACAAAAAATTGCAGCTTTTCATTAGATAATATATCTTTAAGACTTTTGCAGTTAAACTTTAAATCCAAAAGATTAAATGTAAATCTATTTTTTTTAAAAGCTAACAGTATATTGTTTTACTTTACATTAATAATCTGTGAATTTCATCAGTATGCAGATGCATTATCTGCCTAACTAGAAACAGATTCTGCAAAATAGTAAATGGAAAAAATATTAGTCCTACATAAATAGAAGTCATGACAAAGGAGGCTGAGCAAGGACCGAGTAATCCACACTATCCAGTCCAAGACATGCTATTGGACAGTGTGTGAGTATGATGACATGAGCGTATTTCATTTCCTGTGAAATGTTTCCTCTAACAGGGCAGGGACCACAGAGCATAGGGACAGGGTGAATGTTACTCTCTGATATTACGCAGTTCCTGTTTTTGAAAAGAGGAACTCTTCAAAACACGCCAAATTACAGACTCAATGGTCTCCAGCTGTCATCGGAGAGTTACATATAAGGTAGACACACACAGAGAACAAAAATTACACTTGAACACACACACACACACACACACACACACACACACACAATCTCCAATCTCCGACCAGACACAATTTTTCATCTCAACACTTTGGTCCAGAAAAGCCCTTTATCAGTCTTGTGTGGTGTATGGGTGTGTGGGTGGGTGTCTTTGAGGAAGGACATCGAGAGGCACAAGTGTTAAATGCTGATACAGAGAGTGAGAAAAACTCATGAAAACAGCCCTGTCTGAATAACACACAGTTCCACATCTTGGCTCTTCTTCAAAGCCGGGCAGCTGAGTTCTGCACAGTCTGTGGCCTCTTAATAGTCTGTTGATTAAGAGAGATTAAGTCAAGAGGCTGCCACAATAACGAAGGCAAGCATGCCAGATCACCTCTGAGTCTCTAAAATTTGACGCAGATCTTACTTATAGAATATCTCTCAAAACATTGACGACATTGAGTTTTTGTTGCAACAGGCTTGATTTGGTCATCCACGTTAAGTTTTACTTTTTTAATCAAACAAAAACTCCCATCGAGAACCAAGCAAACTAAATCAATTTGGTTTAACTGGAGGGCATAAAAAACAATTTAAGACATGAGTTCAAGCAGGTTAAAGGCACATATTTCACCCAAAGAAGCCCTCTGTCTGTACAGATGAATATTAAGGAATTATGACACACATAATGTGAAAGGAGTGCCATGTAATACATTCTGGTTGCATCTTAGCACGCCGAACTGCCAACTCTATCAATACACTGCGCCCCGACGTCAACACACCAAAAACTGCATGGATAGTAGTTGCTGCTGCGGGAGTGTGAGCTCTCTGCCACTGACAAATGTGAATCCCAGGGTATGCACGTACACAGTGACAGGGCTAACTGTTGGCATCACATGGCTAACCTTACCCAGCATTTATAAAATTGAGCTGTTTGCTGGTGTGAGTTTGCTGGGGCTATTTAAGAGGTCAGTTCTGGATGTCAGCGTGTTATTTGTGTTAGCATGTGCTAACCTGGCAACTACTGAACTGACCATTCACCTGGAGGATAGGGCTCCCAGTGCTGCTTATAATCTATGCAAAAGCAACAACAGACTTTGCCTGGAGACATTTTGAGAGTACTTGGTGCTGGGTTTACCCATACACGGCCTTATGTGTGGGTGCTGAACACCACAGAATGTATTGTGGGTAGTTGTAAGTCTTATTGACTCCACCTCTGGGTTTCATAGTCAGCATCACTTTTCACAGAGGCACAAGGAGAGGCTGGAGTTACAACTTAACAGCCTAAAATCCAGGGTTATACTGGTGGGCAGAAATACAATCTTTAGTGGTGGAGTTTAAATATTTTTCTTTTCTTTCTTCAGAGTTTAGGTTAAAGTTTTGGATAAATTAAAAGAAATGCTCATTTTGTTTGTCAGCATCCAGCACAGAGGCATGAATGACTACGACATATCCAGAGCACATTTCAGCTAGATTAGCTTGAAAAACAGGAAGCAGGAAGAACCTTAGAGAGTTTATTGACCCTCATTGAACTTTTTTTGCAGCAGCACAGTACACAATGAACCACTACCGATCATCAAAATTAAATCAAAACACCATCCAAGAAAAACCTGGCTGTACACATTGCTGCTTGTGCATTTAAAACAAGATTTTGCTTTATAATTTTCATTATAATGCCTTTAAAGTTATTCTGGAGGTACATTTTTGGTAAATACACTTAAGTGAAGACTGGATGGGATGCTTCATAAAGCATGTTACACTGTTATCTCCATGAACTGTTTGCCAGTAATCTATTATATATATAAATGTGGCATCGTCACTTGTACTTTACACTCGCCCATGATGAAACACTAGAACACCCCAGTTCCCCAAACTGTTCAAAGTTTATGGCCAAAAAGCCAAGAAACGTGCCTTCTTTTTGGTCTCTGTGAGGCCAGACCATCTGACTCTGAAACAAAATGCAGGTTTGTTCCTCATCCTCTGATTGATCCAGCACATAAATTATGAATTCTGCATCTCAGAAAACCAGCTCTGCATTGCCAAACTAGGCTAAACCTGAACAAAATCCAGCTGTCTCTTTAATGTATTAATAATTAGTTTGCTAACTAAGATTACATGGATACATTTTTGGAGATGCTGCAAGGACCATTTGTGCATTCTTGATAGACCTGCTCCCTATATTTGTGCTTTGCTAAGCTTAACATAATCTGGACCTTTCACTGTACTTTATGCAAAGAGAAAAAGTTGATAGATCTTTTCATCTGTTGGTAAGACGGCAAAATAGCATATTTTCAAAAATGTCAACGTGCTCCTTTAACTGCTGATATCGACAAAGAGTTCAGTTCTCACCTGAACTGCCATTAAAATTAGAGAAAACTGTAGGTGCTTCACAAATTTTGCACAGTCAGTTTGTCAGTTCATCAACTGCTGACTTCCTTTTTTCTTGGCTTTTATTTTATTTTCTGCAGTTTCTAACCAGCAATTTGCTCTCTGCACATTTCAATTCATTACTTCTCTCGAAACTCTCCCTCTCTGTTCATCTCTGCATCCTTCTCTGCGCTCTCTCCCTCCCACTCAGAAAGCTGCCAATAACAGGGTCTCTGTGCTGCCTTCACAATGGGGCATTCTGTTGCCTGGGCAAGTACACACACACACACACACACACACACACACACACAAGGAGGAGGGAAATGCATGGTGGGGGCCCCCTGGTCGAGTCTAGTCACACTCTCTAAAACAAGTGCTCACCTAATAACATTGTGTGTGTAACGCTGGTAGGGGCAAGGGGCCCCAGAAATTGTGTTTCAGGCCTCATATTCCCTTTCAATTTGACACACAAACAGAGATGCTAGGATGTTCCATTTTCTCTGTTCACGCAAATCAGCGCTGGCTGATGTCAGGTTCAACTCAGCTTATTATCAGTAACCTCAGTTTTGAAGTTCGAAATGTCCCTTTTGGACTGAGTTTTAGTCAAGTGATTCTCACCGTGTAAGGAAATATCAGTGTTCTTGAGTATTATAATATTAAATGTTTTGTGATATTGTATCAATTCTATGAAAAACGCTGAATTATTTACATTTCTTTTTACATTTCTTCTATTTTTATTCATTTGTTACATTTTAGATTTATTTCTTCATTTGTTTCCCTAAGGAATCATGCAAGCACTTTATGTTCTTTTGAGTTTTTTGTTTTTGGTTTTTTTTTTTTTTACTTTTTTGTGATATGTGCAAATGTTGATTCCTTTGCTCAGATGGCACAAAAAGATGTGCCATGATGTTGGATGTTGAAGGGACTAAGAAGAAAATAAAGGTCACACTTTCTGATTGCATGAAAACATATACTCTTCTAATGAATATGGTGGTGTGTTTTCTTTTACTATTACAGATTTTCTAAAATTAGAGTTTTAAAACATGCAACTTCTCATCTTGCTTACAGTACTGCAATACACCACAATATATTCCACTGTAACCCCTGTATTGTGATACATATTGTCTTGCCAGATTCTTGCAAATACAAACCCCTAATGATTTCTACAACAATTCACCAAAAAAGGATCCTGAACAAACTTTTTCTCCTATTAACACAATACGAGATCTCAACACATGAACACATTATATACACTGTGATAGTGTCGTGTTGTAAATTCTGTGTCAAATTAAACATAAACCTGTGATTAGGACTGAAATTTATACATGTCAATTATACAGCCAAATACTTTATGCTAATATTCTAGATTACTGAAACTAATTAACACTGAACCGTTTTAACTTGTAAAGCTCGATGAATTATGATGATATTCAGCTACGACCCCTCCTCTGTGTAGTTTTTGGAAATTATCCAAAACGAGTTAAAATAACCTTTAAACTATCTCTCACAAAGGTCGAGTGAATTAAAATGTGTTCTGTTTATCTGCAGTCATGATGAAACAGACGGGAAGTGTGGAAAATTCAAAACCTCCATTCTGAGTAACTTCAACAAAAATAGTATTGTAAAAAGGAGTAAGCCCTGCTTCTTTGTCATGTTCTTACACACGAGTGTAACATCACTGACTTATTCATTCCAACAACAACAAAAAAAAAATTAATTCCTCTTGGGTAATAAGGTTATTTTGTGACAGTAAATTTAAGGCTTGTGGTAAAACTACAAGCAGGGATTCAAACAGTAAATATAGCAATATTTTGCGATAAACACACTGGCACAAATATCATAAGGCACAGGAGTATCCTTTTTTTGAGTGCACATGTAGACATGCACTGTTGAAAAGGAGGGGGAACAGCATCATTTCGATAACACAACGGATACACAACAACACAATGTCAATTCTGTGGTGAGAAAAGCTTTTGACTTTCACAATGTATGAAACTCTCACTGTGGTTCAAAACTGCTTCAACTGCCACATTGACCTGTGTCTATTTATACTTGGCCGAATTAATAACAACATTAAGGCAGTACAGGCAATACTATTTAGAGCCCTGAACTGAATTTTTATAACAATGTGCTGAAAATGTATGGAATAAAATACATTTAAGTTTCTTAGTACTATCCAAAAATCAAAGCAGGTAAAAAAAATTATCATAACTTTTGGCTATCATGTTAGCAACTACTTGCCTGTTTATTAGCTATAAGTATAAATTAGTCAAGCTGCTAAACTGTTCAATATTCACTAATGTCTGTACCTGCCTTTATTTTAGCCAATGCATGGCAAAAATGTCAGTACTAAGATATCCAACATGTACATATCAGACACATGTACACATGTACACAACAGTACATATCTTGGTCACAACATTTTAAAAATTAGATTTAGGGAATCTTGGTGGAGAGGTAGTAAAGACATATAACATATACTATTACCCCAACATGGCAGCTGATACGCTTTGGTGCAACGCCATCAACCATTCCCTCCGACTGCCAACAAAAAAAGTCAGCTTATAAATGTAATCAGAACTATGTCACTTTAAAAACAATGAGATACACATAAAACATACACATGTAACATATCCGTGGTTTACCGAAATGTACAATGCCAACATTTTCTTCTGGTGACTGGGCTGGGCTGGCACATGGAAATTTGACTATGATATCTGTCTCAGTATCAGTTTATATGGTAGATTACTGAAAGGACCTAATGGGTCCAGGCCCAGGGGCCAAAGGGCTCAGAATACCCCTAAGCAAGAGCATTTCCGTGAAGTCCGTGTTATTAACTCTGCATTTCTTGTTGCATAGTCAGAGGGCTTAGTCATTTATGTCAATAAAAGAGCCCAAAAGTCCAACAGAAAAACTGAGGAAATAGGAGCATTTACTTTGAAGATGTCACAAGAAAGAAACCATAATAATACATTTAAAGTGAGTGTTTATCCCCTGAGGTTATCTCTAGGACTTTAAAGGGGCTCCATATAAAAGGGCCCTTCAACTCTGCAGGGGCAAATCCAAAAAGGAAATCCTCCATGCTTAAGCGCCCATTGTCTCATAATTTGCCAATGTTTATTGGGCTCTACTAGTTACACATCCAGCAAATACAGAGAGCATTAGGGTGCCACTGGCAAGACTGCTGCCACATGTAGTAATTAAGTCCAAAATTCAGTCATCAAAGTTCAACAGTCAAATGCTAACTTCACTGGGCAGGTCAATGAGTTTACAGCTGCTTTTACATTGCCTGTTCGTTGGTATGCCGCCTCGCCGTTCTGTCTATAACGTCCAATCGTGGAGAGAAGGGGCCGAGTGGTCTCCCCTCCGAGTCAGGAATGGAGGTACTAACAGTGTCGAAAAGGCATCTGTGTAAAACATAAAGCTTGGGGGCGGCACAAGTGTGACATTTTGACAACATGTTATGTGTGTGATGTTATGTGTTTGGGAGATTTAAAAACACCTACTAACAATTAGCGGCTGACTCAAAGATGAACAATGGCCATAAATGTCCGCAAATTGTGGATAACAGTGAGATTCGGGAGCTAATTAACCTCCAAGCAGAGGACGAAATCAGCCGCTGTATAACAGCGATGGTCAAAGATTGTTACTGACATGTCAATGCCATCGTTACTGAGTGCTGCTGATGCATATGTGATACATTATACGGGAGGCAGACGCTGTTGTGTTATACGTCACGCCTCTTTTGGATCTGCAAAGCGAAATCACACTGTGGCAGAACGATGCCACCATTGTTTGCGTTAAAATGCAAAGAAGGCATAAAGAAGGGACTTTGAAGTGAACCTTTAGCGTAATCTCTGTGTAAAAAGGGCTTTCACAGCTGAAAAAACTGCTTATTCCGTTGCTGATACAGATGACAGATTTCTGAAATCAGCATTCCCTGAATATTTCATTTACTTCATAGTATGTTTAGCAGCAGTAGTTGGGTAGCCACTATGGAGGGATTTTCCTCAGATTTTTATCAAGATTTTTATCAAGGTGTTGATCTTAGATAGATTACTGAGAAAAAAAAAACACGCGCACACACACACACACACACCCACACACACAGGGGACATGACTCATAAACCCACCACCAGACACACTGCTGCTTTCAGCCCACTTTCAATTAGAACTGAATAGTGACTCAGTCCTGCCAGTAAAGAAATGCATCTGAACAATGTCCTCGAGTGAACAAGCCAGTGAGTGTGCGTACACACTTGCTTCTAACTCTTCGGGGTATAACATTTCTCAGGAGGTTTCCCATGGTAACCCACCTCAAACTACCAACCACACTGAACCTGCGAGTCTCTTAATGGGACCAAAGTCATCAGGTTGTGATGAAAAGCAATGTTTTGAATTTATGACTAAGGGTCATGATGTTTTTCTACCATGGTCCTCCCATGATGGGCGTCAGCTGATGTTGTACAAGCTGCGCATACCGCAGACTTACAAACAGAACTGGACTATTTGTGTTTTCTCCGCATTTCTTTGCATGTTTTAGCTCCATAGCTTAAAATGCAGAGAATCCTTTTCATTAAGTCAATTTTTCCTCTAACTTGATGCAAAATTTTGACCCACTGAAAGCAAACCAGCACCAATTTGAGCCAACTCTCAAATTCCGGATACAGGAAACTACTCATATATATCAATAAAGGGATACCTTGCCTATTTTCAACCACCTTTGTTTCATAATAATGTGGCTAGTATGTGTCATTAAACTGCAGTAAACTAGTGAATGAACTGTTGTAAACATCAACCCATGTTACCAGTGCATCTCCCTGCTCATCTGTCAAATAAGGGCTTTAGGGCTGTTGCTCAAACTACAAATTGCACTTTCACATTTTCGTATGCCCGCCACCATGGACACAAAAAGTCTAACTCAGACCAAACTCTAAAACTAAACAGTACTGATCAAACATGAACCAAGTTTCTGTTTCTGTATTGCCTATTTCCTGACAAAAATATCTTCAGAAACATATTTTAGTGCACTGTTTGGCTGTAACAGAAGACAGAAAGGGACGCCCTGGGCGCCCCAGGCTACATCTTTGCCACAGCGGCTGTGGATTCAGTTCTGGCCTCGGCCCTTTGCTGCATGTCATCCCCTCTCTCTCTCCCTTTCATGCTTAAGCTATCCTGTCAAATAAAGACAAAAATAATTTAAAATAAAACACATAGGCTGAAAAAAACTAAGATAAAATGGTAAAACAAAGCAGTGATAAAATAAGAACCAAAATTGTATTTCTTATTTCTCACTTAAAATGACTTCAGAAACATATTTTTCTTGCTCTTAAACTGTAATTCAAGATTTTTTGGTACCAGGCGGACACCATTTTGTTTCCTGCATCTATCCAGCAGTAAAATACTTCTTTGATGACAGCTTTACAAACAGCAACTCATCATAAAATGACTCTGACGAAAAAAAACGTACCATTACGTCCTACAAAATGTTGCACTAAGAGGTGCTTGAAATACTTTGTCTCTCTATTCAGCGGCACTACAAACTTCAACAAAAACTGGAAATAATGTCCTTCATGACATAGAGCGTACTGTAGAAGCGTTTCAGTGCATTAGTTTTAGCTAAGTGTACCAAAGTGAGTGTATGTCTCTAAACAGTCAAGTATACGCATTTGCAATCAGTTGGATAAGGTTGAAGAAATCAAACTCTTGAAATGTACCACTTTCAGAAAAAACATTTGCTCAAGACAAGAAATAAGACGAGTTTCTCCATGTTAAGCTAATGTCATTTCACAAGACAATCGTCACGAAATGACGTGTTCTCCGCCCTTATGAAAATGTACAGTCTTGATGCTGAATTTAGTATCATTTTAGTCACCACCTCCAGTTATCATTTCTTGCACAACTGGGCTCCTCATTTAGCATGTGCAACTTAACGGTCAGACTGCTCAACACATCCTCTGAACCAGTGGGGAACTTCTCCTCTCACCTCATTATGGAGTGATTCAGTGGCGAGTAATCTCATGTGAGCGCATGAGACAGGCGGAGAGGGAATCAAGAGGGAAAGAGAAAAGTTTTAGACACAAGAGTGATGTGGAAAGACAGACAAGGAGAGACAAAGCTTTCAGCTGCGACTTGATCTCAATGATTGATAAATAACTCGCGGCTTACTTCAAGACTGTGAATTCAAATTAGTTCCACTTGGCATAGTGTGACTCTGTAGACACAAACATCTCACTTTGAGGGGTAGTGAGATACTTATCTGCGCCTTCATAAACATCCTGTAACACTAAGATATGAGGCTCTCAGTGTGCATTTGAAGCCAAATCAGACAGTCACAGACTCATTATTACCAGTTTCCACTACAGCACAAAAAAGGGTCAGTAGGGCTATGCTGTATGATCGCTATTTTTTGCCATTCTCCCAAAATAACAGTATGTGGATCATTCTTTGTGTTGTCTGTTAGAATAATGATTTGGTAGCTGTTGTTTTTAAAGAAACTAGGGATGTAGTCATATACCAGTTTCAAGGTATACCATAGTCTGAAAAAATGACGATTAGCGTATGGTGTACATGTATTCATCTGCAAAAAAATGCAACTGTATGAGAAATCTCATCTTTATTTTAGCTATTTTCAAGGGGGGCTTTTTACACATGCTTCCTTTTGAGAAAAAAGGGTTTTCAAGTTTTAATAAGAGTTATAAACTGTTTTCGTTCATTTAAGGGTGACTGCAACTGATAATAAAACTTCTGCCATACTGTGATGCCATGAAACCTTGATAGTTTCAGAAACAGTTATTGTAGTGTGAAACTCATATGCTGTTGGAAGATACAGTGGTTAATGAAAATCCTTGCTGTAAATGCATTATATTGTCCTGACAAGTCCTATGGCCTGCCACTTCTCAAATTCAGTTTCATAGCCTACTGCACAGTTTTGTTATCGTGAGACAGTAGAATGACATCTGTTTAACCATAGCAGACTTTATCTTCATGGTTCAGGGGATACAGTGAGGAAACTGAACTGGGCACAAATCACTGTATTCACCCATTTTTAGGGTTTACTAAGCAAGCCAGTCATGCAAAATGAATTCTATTCTTAGATCTATAGCTCAAATGCAAAAGTATTCCCCTAAGAGTTTACTTATCACAGAGCACATTAGCACTGAGAAAAAAAAAAACTATCACAGTTTCAACTTAATAACTTATCTGGTAGCATAGTAAAACAGTTTCACTGTTGATCTGATCTTATCACCTCTAAAAAAAAATCCACACATAGGAGCCCCTCCTGGAAATAAGAGTTGAAAATTTACCCTTTTTTGTCTACATGCCACAGCAGCTGATGGATTTCAAAATCTACCAGTCAGTCAAAAAATTACCATAATTATGGAGGGGTTTGGCTGGTGAGGGAAGCAAATCTAGCAGCCACTTGCTTATCAACTCAACCAGCATTTGGGTGATGGCTAATTTCTAAGTGCAAAAAAGCAGAAATAGCCATCCCCAAAGCAATCATGTAAAGTGGGTTTGTGTAATTAATTGCAACTGTAGGCTGTGGTGCAACCTTACAAATCCCTACTCTAGGTTTAAGAAATGCCAGGCCTGGATGACAACCTGTCACAAGTTCACCTGCTGAAATTTTCACAAACATGATGTGGAGAAAACTGCCAAATAACAAGTTTTATTCCCACAGGCTGTGACCAAATTATCCCATCTCTAGGTTCAGTTTAAAAAAAGTGTAATGTTAGTCAGTTCATCCGTGCACCCAGCTTAAAAATAATGAATTCCTCTGGGGATAAACAGCCCCGTCACAGGCAGTCCCATTTCCTCCGCTTTTACCACAGAAAGAAAAGAGGAGCCTTTGGCAGCTGAGGAAAAACAACCCAACATCAAACAAGTCCACATTAACCAGTTAAAGGTCGTGGATTATTTATTAATTTGTAAACTGCTGAAGCAGAGCTGGACTCTGCAGTTGACGGTCTGTTCACAAAAAAATGTTGAATTTATTTAGTTTAGCTCGTTAACGTTATTTTCGCCGCAGTGTAACACAAACAAAACTGTGTGTGTGTGTGTGTGTGTGTGTGTGTGTGTGTTTGAACCACTCAAGTGTTGTGTGGTTTTATGTTAAGTTAGCGTCTATTCATATCAGCTGTTTTGACAAGTTTGCATTTTAAGACAGGAGAGTAAAAGTATTAAATTCTCGTCATTTACTTACCTTTCCAAGTCTTAACAAGGTTTCAACTCCACTAAAATACGCTGGCGTTTTGTTTTTTTAGGAGAAATTAGCGTACACAACTGCGACGCAAAATAGCGGTTAACATTTTTCACACGGACGAAAAGCAGCAGCAACTCACGGATAGCCTGTGTTAAACTCAATAACGGAAGTAAACTATTTCCGGCTTTACATTTCAAAATAAGTACACGCAGTGACGTTCAATGACGTAGCGTTCTATTTGAGGGCTACGAATTAAACATTTCCGGTGTTTCGCTGGGTAATTGTTGCTAACTTGATGCAGCAAAATTGCGAAAACTTCCGCACGGCCGTCATGTGACCACTGAAAAAGACTGGTCAGCCCAGTGTGTTTTCATGCAAATGCCATTTAAACTACAAATTATCCCACTCGCTTCTTACCAACAAGAATTACAGCTGCCACAAGGCTATATTTGCAGAAAATATATAACAATTGCAAGTTATAAATCCCTGAATAACAAAATATAAAACGACTGTGAAACAATGGACGTACAGAATATTATTAACTTATTGACTATGAGACACGCACTAGGCCTACATGACAAAAGGCAGCACAAGGTACACTATAAAATAAAATAATAATAATGATGAATAATAATAAGATAACTTCTATTAGGAGTAATATATTACCTCAGATTATATATAGGCCTGTATTCTATGTTTTACAGAATCATCAACATTCACATATGTAACTATTCTTATTTTTTATATTTACACTGTGTAACATGCCATGCAATTTCCTACTGTGCAAATATTACTACTTAATGTGAAATAATATTTATAGGCTACATTTTTTCAATAAATATACTACACACTATGTGTGTATTTCAATTATCCTGTGCAACTATCAATCACAAACATACAGTATCGGTATCAATAACAGGTGTTTACTATCTATACAGATTTTGATTTATTTCATTTTTATTCTTTTATTTTATCCAATTCATGGATATTTTGTCCTAGTTTATCCTATTTTATCTTATCTTATCTTACCATTACTAGCATGGATTAAGTTTGTTGTGTTTTTGTTTTTGATTTTGTTTTTTTGATTATTTGAAGTGCACCGCCCTGTCTCTCTCATAAATAATGAACAGCCCCTGAAACCACAAGATTAACTTGTGATATATGAATATATATATATATATATATATATATATATATATATATATATATATATATATGACAAATGATGACAAATGTGGCAATATATGTATATGTAACATATTGTTGTTGGGTGAAGCAATCAGTTGCAGGTACACAGATCACAGATCACAAAATTAAAATAAAAACAACTGTTGCTGAGATGAGAAGTGAAATGAGAAGTGGCTATTGAATTGCTTGGTTTCTGTCCTGTTATGAACAGGTGTGATCCAGTAAAGACTGTGACCCAAAATTTAAATAATTCTGAACATATGTTTGTATGGAGGTGTGGGTGATGTGGCACTCAGACGTCAGACCGTCTGCTGATGTATGCTCCCAGAGGAACCAGAAGAGGGCAACCACTCACCGTCAAGATGCATATTTAGCCTCTCAATTGGAGACTGAATTTCAGAAGGCATCATGTTTTAAAAAAGAAAAAAAAAAGCCTAAAAGAATATATGCAACACGGCATTTATAATCGAAAGAGAATGTTGAATGTAAATAGACCTTAAATTATGAGAGAGGATTCCTTTGATTGCATTTCAGCCACAGTGAAGAGAGTCAGCAAGATGAAAGCGACTGACAGCGAGGGAGCTTGGCAAGAAGTAAAAAGTCAAAAGCTAAATCAAACTGGAAGCCCTTACTTCACAGGCACACTGTACATCATGGCATACCAGAAGACTCAAACATAAAACTTTTATGAATTAAATATATCCCACTTTTGAGATTACATGAATAAAAAATGCCACATTTGTCATATGCTCGCAGACTTATTTTTAGTGAGCTAAAGGGCAAATATGCATATCATTTTGGCCTTTGTGTTTTAATTCATTGTGTTCAAGGGCACAGGGGGAGATTGAAATTTGAAGCAGGGTGTTTGGGGCTCATCAAACACTGAATTTTCTGCATTCTGGTTATTTATTTATGCACCAGTTTGTGGTGTAAATGTCTTTAATTTCTTTCCGGGGGGTGGCTAATTTATATTTGATAAATATTTGTGGGAACATGTCCCCTGTGTCACAGTGAGCCATAAAACCTAATAAGTAAAAAGGTAATATTTTAGCCTTTGGGAGCCTGGATGAACAATACACTGACCCTCTGACAAGTCAGTAACTCTTCATTGTTACTCATTTCACTTCAGACCTGGGGTAAAGATCAGTGCCAAAAAGATTAGCCTGGGTAGAGGAGATGGAAGATGTTCAGAGGGAGAGGAGATGAAAGGTGACGGATGGAAGAAACAGGTGATAAAATGTGAGTCGGCAGGGAGAGAACAGGGAGTAAAAGGCTAAATGAGAGGGAGGTGAGAAAAGCAGAAAGGGGAAAGCAAAGGGAGGAATCAATACGCAAACTGGAGACTGTAGAGGAGACAGAGTGGGAATAAATGGAGGGGAACAAATGGTTTAAATTAAGAGAAGGTAAAAGGAGGAGAGGAAAAGACAAGATATGGCAGAGGAAGAGATGCGGAGGGGAAAGAGGTGGAGTAAAGAGGATCAAAGGCGAGGATGAATGGACAAAGAGGTGGAAAGAGGGCATAGAAAGGATGGGGGAAATTGAGGAACAGAGACGGGGGAGAATACAAGAGGTGGAGGAAGCGGGAGAGGAGATGAGGAGGAGGTGGGGTGGTGATGAGTCATCGCCAGGCTATCAGCCCTGGTGGGCCGAGTTGCTGTGGGGGTGGCAGTGTGACACATATGCAGAAGCACACGCGCACAGAGGGACGCCGGCCATCATGCTGCGTATACGTCTCCGCCCGCTGTGGAGGCGGGTGGAAGACAATGCAGGGATGCCACTGGGACATGCAGTTTACACACCCATGCACATGCAGCTCTGACACACACACACACACACACACACACATGCACATAATGATGATGGCTGAGCGAGGGGCCTCATTAAGACTCTGAGGATGGATGGATGGATGGTTACATACGAAGGGCAGGGGGATAAACAGTCAGTGCAGCTGTAGGAAAAAAACAGCTCTATGATACACTTCTTTTTGCATGTTTCACATACTATTTCCTTCATCATTCATATTTTATGAGCCGATGCATATGCAGAGGCGGATGTGGTATAAAAAAAGGAACAGTCAGAGAGGATGACATGCAGTATATTTTATATATCAAGGCATGATGTTGACATGTTCACTATAGTGCGGTGCTTCTCTTACTGAAGCACATACACAGAGAGCTAAATGGACTTTTAATTTTTAATTAATTGTCTCATCTAATGTGTTTGAACCTTTGAACCTGAGCAAACTGGCATGACTTATTCCAAGGACATAAGAAAAACACATCGATCAACTTTATAAGAAATGCCCCCACTGCCAAAAAAAGTAGGAAATTTGTAATTTCCCCCAAAAAATAAATAATGAGAAACAAGGAGACAACCTGACAATAGCTAAAATAAATAAATATACAATTATAATAATGACTCTTCAGGACATATTTTTCTTTTTTGTTGTGAATTTTCTAGTAATTTACTCTCTCTCTCTGTCTCTCTCTTCTTGTTCAGGTTATTTTTCTTGTCCCCTTATACTATTTTTTTTTTGCAATTTGTAAAAAAAAAAAAAAAAAAATACACACACACATCTTTTTTAAACAAATCAAACCAATTTGCTCAGGTGTCATAAGGTCTTAACTGCCTGTACAAGGCATCTAAACACAGCACAATAAAACTAATAGTCAATCCAGGTTTCAAAGGGTTAATGCAGCCTTTACTTAAAGCCGCGTATGAGTTCGATATGAAAGACAAGAGTCGTGTCATGTCTTGCACATGTGGTGTATTTACAATAGACATACTAGTTTACGTCGTATGCTACATAGGAAAGAAGGGGCAGACACCTCGCAATAAATCACTTCCTCTGTGACAGGCAAGCTCTCATCTCCTCACGTCTTCCCTTCAGTGCTGAGTCGATCTCAGAGTTGCCATGCCAACAGATTGGGGGATTCCTAATTCTGATCTAGGCCACTGGGCACACATATTCAGCACACATGCAACCAAACAAACACACAAGCACATTTTCTGGTGAGTGAAAAACTGTTTATCAATAGGTTGTATGTCATGGTGTCTCCCTGTTCTAATTGTGGCAGTGCGGTTTTAAGATCAATGGGTTTTTTTTGTTTGTTTGTTTTTTTGTGTGTGTGTGTGTGTGTGTGTGTGTGTGTGTGTGTGTGTGTGTGTGCGCGTGACTGAAAGAATGTGTGAATTAAAGCAGCTCAACTGTATCAGAGCAACCATCCAAACCTGCAGCATCAGCCCCAGCAAAGGCACTGACACACATAAGACACATAAAAGAACGACTCATCTCACCAGTGAAATTTGAAAATCTTTGTAGGAATATGTTTTTAATTTTTAAACTCTACATACATTCATACATCTCTCAATTAGAGGAGCAGACAGTACGTGTGTTAAATCTGTGTGTGTTTGTGTGTGTATGAAAGGGTCGCAGATTGGGGGGGTTCCAGCTGCCTTCAGCACACCTGCATATTTATTATGTGCTTACAAAAAGGTGATGGAGACACATAATGAGGGACAGAGAGCCTATTTAGACCTGGTATTAAAATGCATTTTGGTCATCAGAACACAAGCGGACAGTCGAGACATAAGGCTGCTCAAACCTGTGCCTATTATGCATCTCGAGCTGACCACTTGTGTCCTGCACTAATGATGAATGTATTCCTTGTTGGGAATGCATCAGGACACATTAGTGTTTATACTACAAAAGATATGTGGTTAAATGCCTGCCAGACCAACTCGGCAAGTGGTTTGAGTGACTGGATCACAACGTTTCTTGGTGGTTGTTTACACTTGTATTAAGCGCTGTCCACTATTATCGCATCACCCAAAAACAAATTCTAACGCCAGATGTAAACAGGGCCAGAGAGACAACATGGGCAGAAAGACACAAACTGAGTGTGTATACATGTCTGAAATATATAATGAGGAATAAATGAATGTTATGTACTTGTTGTTGACATGATCATCAGAGGTTACACAGAGAGTTTTTCCACCAAATAGGCCATATACACAACTCCCACATAAAAAGAGTTTAATTTACAAATTCATATTTTATATTTAAATGAGAGCTTAAAGTCCACTGTCAAGTCAGTCTGTAAACATTTCAACACAAATTCTTGCTGAAAATATATCTTTCTATGACAGGCTGCGAAGGTCCCAATGAAAAAACGCTGATAATCCTGCATGAAAAATCACATACACAGCCGTTTTCCTGATTACAATGAACATGCGTTTACTGACTTGTAAAAAATAAGTAGTTTTTGGTGCCCCTTGTGAGTGAGTGCATGTGTGTGATTGCAACTATGCTGCATGTATGTGTTCATACATTATGTATGCAAGTACGAGATGGAGTTGGTTAAGGATGAGTCTGTGTGTGTGCATGAATGATTCCATACATGAGCATGTTAGTACAGCCACATGTAGTATGTACGCATGTGCACATACACACTCTCGTATAGAATCACATAAACATAAGTGTGATTATGGATGTGTATCGGGCATGCATGTAACCCTGCATTATTGTGTGTGTGTGTGTGTGTGTGTGTGTGTGTGTGTGTGTGTGTATGAACAGATGACTATGTGTGTGCGAGTGTGTACGTGCTAGTCGCTGTCTTCTCTCTCCTGGGTCTCAGCCAGGGAGCTCTCATCAATCTTCTCCAGGCTCTCAGCACGCTGGATGCTGAGCTCAGACAGCGGGATGATGGGTAATGTAGTCTGTTCTGGGTAGAGCCAGGGCTTTAAGCCGGGGTTGTGTTTCTGCTTCCACTCTGAATACTTCAAACAGGCTTTGTTGATCTTCTTCATCACCTAAAAAGAAGAAAGTAGATGAACAACACAAGTCAGACAACATCAGTGTTGGGAAGGTTACTTTTGAAATATAACAGGTTGTAGATTACTAGTTAACCTGTTAAAAATGAATCAAGGGCAATAAAAATGAAAAGCCCTAAAAAAAATAAATAAATAAATAAAAACTGCAGACATATTGCGCTCAGATTTTTCTCAACAGCTTTGCTGACCCGTATTCTCCAAAAATATGCCAAAAGCAGGCATTTCTGCATGGCAAACAGATTTAAAGTAACAGAATGAATGTTTTGGTCAACATATAAACTTTTTACTGTTAAGGTTTTTTTAATATGTAACCCCTTTCTAAAGCCCAACATTTTGATAGTATTTTGACACAATTAATTATATACCATATATATATATTTCTCAGTAGCTGTAACTGTTGACAATTGAATTTATTTTGTACCTTGTTAAATGTAACTAGTTATTCCCCAGCACTGGATAACACATATTTTCTTTTTGGTTTTTTTTGTTGTTTGAAATGCTCCATCTATTGTCTATATTATTATCTTTGAGTGTGTGGAAAGTGCTTTATAAATAAAATGTATTATTATCATTACTTGAATACACTGCCCAGTGCTCAGATGCGGCACTGGACTGAACAGGGATGAAGAATAAAATTTAATATTTCATTAAATAATATTGTTGGTTTACAAAATTAAATCAAATGGAAATATTTTATATATCTCCATAATGGACTTTATTTTGAATTATAAATTAATCCTGACTTAAGAAATCTAGAAAACCCAAACTGAGAAATTCTTCTTGTATTTGTTGTGTTGAAGTCATTGCCAGTGTTATTTTCAGAGGGAATTGTGCTTCTTGCTGAACTGCTATTTTTTGACTGTCATCAAGGGGGTTGCTCCGACCCAGGCTGCTCTCCAGAGAATCTTTGCCCTATTTCAACACGTACACACACACCCTCAAACAGACAAACAAATGCTGGAAACTGCGTTTCTGGAATGTGTAGGAGAGATTATTGCTCACATTGGTTGTATAGGTGCCTATGGATCAACATCTCGCCAAACACCAGTGAGTTTTTTGGTGTGTTTCTATTATTATTTTTTTAAAATAATTTTGCTTTTTTAAATTTTTTTTTTATTTATTTTTATAATTTGGAGGTTTTTGGGGGTGCTTTTTTTATTTTGGGTTGTTGTGTCAGTGCAGGATTTATATATATACACACACAGAGTATATTCACAGTGTGACATTAATACTTCTGCTAAAGGAACTAAATACATTTTCCACCACTGCCAAAAACAAAGAATCTGTATTATTTTGCAAATGACTTACATTGGGAGCAAAGAAGTAGGAAGACTTGTTAACAACCCACTTGGGTAACGAACCTGCAAAGAGAGACAAAGTGAACAGACGAAGATGGGGGAAAGTATGCGAATGATGAGAGAGTAAAGGGGGAATAAGGGAATGGAGAGATATTAAAGCGGGAATCAAAGTTTGCTCTATTGTATGGCATTTAACCCAGGATCAAAGTGAAGCTTTTTAACTTGCTATTCACTGAAACACACATTAAAAACCAATGATTACAGACATTTACACAATTAACACTTGCATGAAAGAGTGGGACATTAAAGGAGTGAATTAGGGGGAAATAGGATTAACAGAGAGAAGACAAACTGAGTGAGGCCGCTGAGTGAAATAGACTCTGTCCTTCATATGGTTACTATGGCGACTCATTACAACATGAAGGCAAGGGAATGAATCATTCATTAAAACTGAGCATGCGTTAAGCACCTGTGTGTATGTGTGTGTGTGTGTGTGTGTGTGTGTGTGTCTGTGTTAGTTACCTCGTGGATCTACCTGGGCCATGTAAAAGAGGGTACAGTGGTTGCTTGGTCCCTGGCTCTGGATCATGTAGCCAGTCTGAATGGATACAGCTCGCACAAAGTCCTTTTTAGGAGGGTATTTCTGTAAAGACACGACACCAAACACACACACACACACACACACACACACACACACACACACACACACACACACACACACACACACACTTACTTACTTGTTGGAATTAACATACTTAGCCATTGCATGTACCAACCTTGAACAGGAGCCCTTTAAACGGCGACACAGGAATCACTTTTATTTTAAAAAATTCTTTATCTTTAAAGTCAAGATGAAATAACAAATGCCCTTTCACCTCTTTTAGGTAATTCCTTAGTCATATTGTGCACCTATTTAACAATATATGCTGAGCAAGCAAGCAAGACATTAGTAAAAAGTACAAGAAAATGAACTGAAAAACCCAAAACAAACTGAAACAAAAAACACGGGAAAGTAAAAAAAACAACACAAAAAAACAAAATCAATAAAAAAGCAAGGAAATTACCTGAAAATAAAGCGCTAAAAATAATAATAAATTCTGTAAAAATATTTTTTAATATTTTATTGTGCTAATTCTAAATTTAGTTCTCTTTACCCTCTCTAAAAACCACAAAAAACATGCAAATTTCTAAATCTAAAGGCACGACATTTCTTGCCATTTTGCTCATTGCCTTTTCCCAATGTTTCTGAACGAAATCAAACTAACTTTCTCAGGGTTTGCAGTTTAAGACCTTGTGAAAAGTGTGTGAATGCAGCTCAAGAAAGGTGACGGTGATCCAGGGTAATGCACAAGGCTGCTACCCTGTTGGTGTTACACTGTCGCAGCATTACTATGACCCGCCCACTTTTCAACGATCATATCCCGCCTGCCTATTTTACTCGGACACACCTCAGATACTGATACTTTCAAAATGCTGTTTCAACTGGACTGTAACTCTTTGTGTCCATCTGTCAAATGGTCAACATACTTTGTGCAGGGTGAGCATTGGGATTCTGTTGTGTTTGTGTTTTTGTGCTGCCAGTCAGTCTGATTTTCTGCTTCACGGTCATCTTTCTGATGTAAATCCAGTCCACACTACTCTGTGAATAACACAGCAGTAAAGACCCACTTCTCCACTGCTGGCTCCTTTGACTGTGTATCTAAGATAATTATTCATGATGATAAAGTACAGAACTGGTTAGCCTCTTCTAATTGGGACAGGCACACTGCAGAGCATTAAAGACACACAGAGAGGCAGCAACCTGAAGAAGCTTTATCAGAGAAGAGCTTCAGATAACTTCTTTATCTTTTCCCTTAAATTTGACTAACCCTGCACCTTTTTACTGGAAGGGTCCATCTGCTAATTTCTGAGAAGTAATTTATAATGTTCTGAGGTAATGTGATGGGTTTTTTTTTGTTAAAAGACACTAGAGGAAAATTGAAATATTACATGATGTGTCTTTCTACAGTGCTGACACATCAGCCATACCGGAAAACTCTGAATCTTATGATCTTATCATCAGTCAATTTGTTAATTGACTGATCATTTACTTGGCTTTGTGTTTTGGCTGTTAGTCCGACAAAACAGAGTCATCACTTTAGGCTCTGGTAACTCACAACGGACATTTGTTATTTTTTGACTTTTATAGATTTAACAAACAATCAACAAAACACAGAGTCTACTCTACAGCCACGCTGCACTTACTGAAGGCAAAGCTGTGCTTTGAGCTAGCGTTAGATGTATTAAAAATGTACAATGATTACCATGTTCATCAACCTAGTTTAACATCTTAGCATTTTAATATTTGCGAATTAGCACCAAAAACAGAGTACACCTACAGCTGAGGCTGTGGTGTACTCTGTACTCTGAAGTGTTGCAGGTATTTAAAAAAAAAAAAAAAAAATCTCCCAATTCAGTGAGCTTCATCCTCTGGGTACTATGGAAGCCCGTTTTTACAAGTGTTATGGAAAAAAGTCGAGTTAGTATCTAAAAAAAAAACCCAAAACATCAGTATAATAACATAATGAGCTAGCATTGCAAGATGAATATCTCAAAAGAATAACTAACTTACCTTGTTTCTCAAAATAATGATTTGATTTTCAAAAAATCAGTAATGATGTATCTGAATAAGGAGTTAACAAAATGAGTTACTATCTTAAAATGAATATCTCCAAATAATGACGACTTATCTCAAAATGAGTTAATATTTTAAAAAATAATGACATATTATCTCAAATATTGAGTTATTATTTTAAAAACAAAGAGTTAGTACCTCAAATTAACGATTAACTCATCTATGAATAATGAGTTATTATCTCAAAATAATAAGTTAGTGTCTAAAATAATAAGTTAGGATGCAAAATAATGATTTACTTATCTCAACACTGGGAAACTGTCTGAAAAACAAGAAACAATACTGAGTCAAAAGTCTGAGAAAGTTTCTCATTATAATGACTTACAGGATCGTTTTTTTAGATCACACTGGCGGAAATGTGCTTCTATAGGGGACCATGAATATGTGTACATCCACCCAATAGTATCACTGCCATCCCTGGAGCCACGCTGCCATTGTGGCTCAATAGATCAACTGACAGAGTAATCATTAGTATTCATTAGCTGTAGCCCCAGTATAAATTTATCAATATCACTGGAAAGAACAAGTTGACTTAGTTACACAGGGGCAGCTGGATCTCAACAGCTTATTGCTGAAGATATATGAATGCATGACTTAAAAAAAAAGCAGTTATTAGTCATGGGAAAGAGTGCAGATGAATATAGTATCAAATACAGAAGTGGACTGACTTTTGGCAGTAGGTGTCTGAACTCAACACTCTACTAAAGATCCCCTTGAGCTGCACTCCACAAGTTGAGCTCTCAAATTCAGCTGATTATACAGAGTGACCTTGGCTAATTAAACACAGCCATGCACACACACGCAGAACATAAACACACGCATAATGTCTATTATGTTAGAAACCACTTATTGATGGAGGAATGCGGAAGGGGACGCGGAAGTCAACAGCTAAGAGTCACATGAGAGGTCTTATCCTTTAGTAAACATTTCATTAGTGATTGAAACTGAGAAACAGAGAGGGAAAAAGAGACTGAGGGGAAAGACCGAAAAAGTAACAAAGACAGAGAAGAAAAGGAAAATGAGACAGAAAAGGCTGGAAGTCAGATCACGAGAGTTACATGGAAACTATTACTCCGTTATTTGATGAAGTGATGGCCAGAAAATGAATCAGCGACTATTTGATATCTGATTTATCAAATACGTCATTTTTCTGACAAACGTTATCTGATTTCAGCTTTCAAATTGTGATGATTTGCTTGTCGTTGTCAAATGCAACAGTAAACTGAATATCTTCTGGTTGTAGAAGAAATTTTTCACCATTTTCTGACATTTTCTAAACAAGATAATCAGTTCCTGGAGAAAAAATCAGCAGATTAATCAATACTTAAACTAATTTGATGTTGAAGCTTTTGAGGGATGGCAAGTACAAGTTTTAACACAGGATAGATTTTGTCCTCCTTCGGACAAGAAACGGAGAAATACAGCCGAACTAAAGGCTGAGGTTTTGGGCCTGATTCCAAACTGAAAGTCACTCACATGGTCTGGGCATTCTCTAATCACTCGGTTTGTTTTACTGCCGTTTGGCATTCAAATTACTCAAGTTCCTGAAAAGCCCGACTGGAGGCTGAACTAAAAACAATGTATTCAACAGGATCCATTTAGCTAAACTGAAGCAGTGCCAGCACACAGTACATCTATCATCCTCCCAGGTAAAAGCAGGAGGTACGGGCAGTGTTCTCTCTTTGGAAAGGTGCCTAACTCTCTTTACTTCCAGGATGCACTGGTTGTTTTAACTGACTGACTCACACACACACAGCTTTGTATTGCTGCCTTTGCACAAATATTGAAGGATTTCTGTTCATACAGCACAACGCCCTTAAGCTTGAATCAACCGTGTCGGCTCACCTAATGTGCACTCATTTCAAAACAGGCCATTTGTTTCACAATGCACCTTTGAGCACATACACGTACAGTTCTACAGAGGTGAATGAACTCGGCCTCAGCCGAGCACTTATAAGCCCTGTGTGTGTTTGTATGTGTGAGCGTGTACTCACGGCATGTTTGACAGAGTAGTTCATGATGATGTAATCTTTCCCGATTGGCAGCCAGGAGCGAAGCGTGATGACATCGCGGTTCCGAAGAGGACTTGGACAATGCCCTGTTAACACACAAGGTAAATGTGATGAACAAAGCACTGGGCTGTGGATAAATGTGCACTTTGTGTGTGTGTCTCTGCTTCTCTTCTCAAATCATATTACTGACAACTGAATGCTTCCTGTAAAGAGCATGTTTACACTTACATGCGTAGTAACCAACATCCGCATTGACCGTAAGTTTCCCGATATCGAAGGTCTCGATGACATTTTTGTCCCATTTTTTTCTGTATTCAATGTCATGGAGAACATCGTACATGGTCTCAGCTGAAACATCCTTACAAACCATCCGACACTGAGAAGGAGAGACAGACAGAGAGAGACAGGTAGATATTAGAACAAAGTTCTTTGCGAAAATTACATGTAAACTTCAAGATATTGATACACTCTCTGACCAGATTAAAATGCAACATCTACTTGGAGGAAATGTGTCACCACCACAGAAGCAGCAAGATATGTCAGTGCACGTCACAGCCTAAAAAACAACCAACACAACACATAATAGCTGACATTCATCTCCCCACAGCTTACACTCAGTCTTTTCATTTATTACTCTCATTTTACTTTTACTTTATTATTTATTTTGAATTAATGTCTTGTTAATTGTTTCTTTGTTGATATGTATGTAAGAGATAGAAAGATAGATATATATAGAGAGAGATAGATGGACCTGTATATTCAGTATTTGTGATGTATGTAATATGTGTAAAATGTTTTGTTTTGTGAACTGCTTTGGAAAAAACATTTTTGTTCATGCTAATAAAGCTATTTGAATTTGACAGTGTTCATTTTTAGGCAAAAAAGAACATGTGCAGAGCTAAAATAGTTAAACCTATTAGATTTACTGAGTTTAAAATACATTACCCATGCTATTGCACTGGTCACGCGAAAACATTTCAGAGCTTTATCCAATGCAAGCTAAGAGGTAGGAAATCCATTAGATTTTAATGAGGCTGCATGCCATAAATTCACACTGAAGTACTGTGCTGTTGTGAGGAGAGCTGCAGAGTTTGTAACTATTCATACTGCTCGAAACAAAAACAAACCCTGGTGAATACATCAAAGACGAGAACAAAATTCAACATCCATACTTAACGTGATGTGCAAACAGAACAAATAAACCAAGAAGACGTGTGTAAAAACAAGTGTTGAGGGATCCTGCACACACTTGGTTTGAAAGAAACACTCACACACACACACACACACACACACACACACACACACACACACACACACACACACACACAACTGCCAACTGACGTGTAAACGATTAGACATCAGATGGTCAGAGAGTATTAGTGTCAGAGAGCGGAGACACAGTATGTGTGTGTGACAGAGAGAAAGAGAAAATTAGGAGAGAATCAAGAGACAGGCCACTAACCACAGATGAGTCATTACTAGACCTGAGCTCTTAAATGGAAAACAACACAGTACAGGACAGATACACACACACACACACACACACACACACACACACACACACACACAAAAAGAGTCTGTCAGATGCTCTGTGAGAGTGAAGGGGTAGCAGGGTCTGATTTCCCCTAGAATCCCTTAAATAAATTATAGGGATAAATTTCAAAGCAAAATCAGAGGGATTATACATCCATACATGTTAATGTGGACCATGTATGGTTTAGTCGTGTATCACAGCTTATTAATGAAACCATAGGGACTCCTGCCTATGTCAGTTTTGAAGCAGATGGCACGGCGCATACATTACTACCTATCTAAAGAGAGGTGTGCAGCCCTGGAGTAAAGCCGTTACTACAGTTACAATTGTTTGGGGAAAATTGGGAATTAGTCTTAAAATAACAACAACAAAGACGGACAGGGCCATGGAGGATAAGAGACGCAACGAGACATTAAGAGCAAGTGAGAGGCCAAGAGAGAGTGATAGAAAAAACAGAGCCAGAAGAGTAAATGAGAAAGAAATGGACCGAGGGTGGTTATCTGTCCCAGATGATTTTAACTCCCATTACAAATCAGTCCAGGAGGGTTAAAACTTAATTTTCTTTCTCTTGTTCCCTGAGGGCTTCTTTAAAGAAAATGATCACCAACTGTACTCTACATTTGGCTGTTAGGCTCTCTTTGGTGTTTGCACTTGCCATTAAAAATGTGTTATCTGAAGAGCTCATTCAGATACGGATCTGCAAAATCCTTTACTAATCACTGAGTAACAATAACATCTTATTCAAGAGTAAAAAGACATGACTAAGGGTTTGCAGCCATGCTAGCAGCATTGTGAGGCTGTTTATAGAATCAATGTTAAGTATGATAGCATGCTAACATTTGTCAGGCTGTTCTCATACACTATACATACGTAAAGTAATGCACAAGAATTTGTATATAGTCCCTGTAATCACGACCCAGTAATCTCTGTATAATCAATGTGCCAATGGAGGTGAAGAAGGAAATAGTACAAAGAGTGGATCTCTGGATAAGTTAGTCGTTTGGGGTGGATGGGCCAAACAAACACAAGACTTAAACCCAGGAGACTGGTAACTGTGTCCATGTGTCTTTCCCTAAACCTAATCTACATAACTTTATTTGCCTTAAACCTAACCAATGTACATTTCAGCTAAGTCTGTAACTTAACATTGAGTATCTATATTGACAATGCTTCTTTCTCTAAACCTAACCTACGTAACTTTACCTGCCTTAAACGAAATACCATTACTTTAAGTATACAACTTTACGTACGTATCTTGACGACACCCAACCGTGGTTCTTTTTCTAAACCCAGCCTACCTAACTTTACTTTCTCAAACCTAACCTACATAACTTTACTTGCCAAAAACTTAACTTATGTACCTATATGTTAAGTATGCAACTTTATGAGAAGCATGTAACTTCACGATGCGCAACCATGTTTCATTGAAAAACGTCTGTCATTTCATATTATGCTATGTATTTTATTTGGTTTACATCATCTGATAATGCTTTGCGTCCATCCGTTTAGTTTTCCCCTCTCTCTCCTATGGCTCTCTGCCTCTGACAGACACACACACACACAAAGCAGGGCTTTAACAGAGCTCCAGACCTCAACAAACTAGTCACATTTTGTGCCCAAGGAGCACCAGTGCGACTTACAAATACTATTAATCTGAGAACTGGAGAGCTGCTAGTTTGTTTCCAGATCACAGTGGACTAATCCTCATACCGCGGGTACAGTTTAACTGTCTGAAAATGCTACCATCCAACTGTTGGCTAAAGGCTTCAAGTCCATGACAAATCAACAATACCAGCCCAAGACAAGCCAGGTCCTTGAAAATATAAGCACTTTGGATTTCAGTTTGTTTTATTTAATTATAACAGTACTTTATTTAACTTTATATTTTTCATTATTTAACATTATAACAGTATTTTATTAAACTTTATTACATAAATAGTTTATGTAACTTTATTTTATAGCAGTAGCTACTTTATTTGTAACTGTTTATTAAATATTTTCTTTTAGTAGTTGTTGTAGTTTAGAAGAGATTTCAAAACATTGATATATATATCGTGTATCATGATAAAGCCTAATGATATCATGATATTATTTTACATTCATGGGGCTCTTATTTGTTTGATATCCTACATACTGTATGTGCATTTCTGTTAAATATTATACTAACCCTTGCAGTAGAATACCTTATATTTGTTGATTAATATTGGACCAACCACTCCATAGTCACCAGAAATTCACCATTTCAGAAACTGTTTTCAGGCCCAAAATTTGTTAACTGTCCAGGGACCAGATATCATTCTAACAATCAGGCTCCCATTTTGGGGTCCAACCCACTATCTTGAGGAACATTATTTTACTATCTCTAGATCCAAATAGGTGTACAACAATATCAGTGTACACTGTATGTGAGAGTTAGGCTCACTTGCTGTGGGAATCCATTTAACTTTTATAGCCCTTAGACATTGGCAACAATCTCACAGGGCTTCACAATCAGCCACACTCTGGAAAAAAAGCAATTGAAAGTGCTACATTGAAGTGACATCTTCCAAAACACAGACCCTCACTGAGAACAAGGAAATGAAAATTGTGTGCACGGAGCAGGTAAATACAGACTGAATGCTGAGAACAAAATCACATAGAACTGACAAAAAAAACATGTGAATGACTGAATAAGGTATCACCTAGTTGATCTTCTGGTTATTTTAATCAAAAGCATCATAGAAGCTAATTTATGGTTCTGTTTAGGAGGCAGATTGGCACACTGAATTCACCTGTATGCTCTCAGTGTCCCCGTTATAAGATACATCTGTACAGTCTAATCCAATTCGATACAACTGTTCAGCCATAAAATCTATTTTTATGATGCCTATAATGTTCAGTTTTGTTGACAATGTCATAGATGTGTAAATTCAATTATTTGTTTATGACTGAGGTCATAGTTAAAGGTGGAGCTGTACTAGATAGCATTATATTGAGAGATGTTTCTTTTTTAGTAGAACATTAGAAATGATCTTAATGCAAGGCAGTTTAATACCACAGTGTAATACCTACATGACAGTGTCACAATCACAAAAACTCACAGGGCTTTACACATTGAATGTATAACGCCATTATAATGTACTGAATTTTGACAAGCTATAAATTGATGAGCCTAAATTTAATACATAAACGATAATTTAAAAATACACATCATAATACAAGGGGCCATTCTGCATTATGAGTATTGAGTATATATATAGTATATATATAGTATTATGAGCCTTTGCTGTAAATACTTTTTACATTTTGAATGCAGGACTTTGTGTTATAACTACTATTAATGAAATACATGAGAGGTCAGCAACCTTTACAATATGAACTACCATTCTTAATTTTCTTGGTAATCAGTGTGCTATATTAGCATTGAAATTAATATAAGGTTAAACTTTGACAAGACATCAAAATATAAAAATGAGCAAATTTGTAATATTATTCCATCCATATGGGTAAGTGAGTAGCAACATTTTAAAAAAAAAACTCCCATAATCAGGACAGGACAACTTTTTTGCTTTCCATACTCACACAGGGACATTTGATAAATTTAGCCATGTCTACCTCATTATTAAAAGTTTTCTCATGTTTTGTCTCATAATAGCATTTTGCAATAAACGTTCAGTAAACAAATTTTGATGTCATAAAGTATACACAGTGAGGTCCCTTTTGAACACATGACCCCACTTTTCTGTCCACAAGGGCGGGAATTCCTGAACCTTCACTTTAGCTTCCTCAGATGTTAGCAGCCGGCCATCATCATCTACTGGGCCTGTAGCAGCAGTAATTTTTTTTCTGGCAACCAGTACTAGCAAATCAGATTAAATATATTGCAGTACTATAAGCAAGGTGATATAGTGCATTTTTTAAAATCTAATTTTAGGAGCTAGCAGTGTGCCCTTAATGACTATTTCATTGTTCTTTTGTGTTTACACCAGCAATATGCAGTCATGATTGAGTGTAAGAGTCAAATGGCTGAAGATGGAAAACAACACTTAAGGATCTAATATTAGGGGGTTTAAACACAAAATCAACCACCGCCAGAGAAATCTTTGCATGTAAGCTATGAATTTAAAATAGCTTCAGTGTTTCTAAGAATCTGTACAGTGTTACAATACATAATATCATGATACTTGGTTGTATCAATATTTTCTTATAAACCTAATTCCTGCTGACAGCAGTTATGATGCTTATTATGAAAAGTGTTATATCTGCAGAGGGAAACTACGTATAAGGAAAGAATTAACAGTGCTGGCATCAGTAAGGTCTCATATTTCACATCTGTGTGTGTGTGTGTGTGTGTGTGTGTGTGTGTGTGTGTGTGTGTGTGTGTGTGTGTGTGTGTGTGTGTGTGTGTGACGACAAGTGCGTAGACAGATTGGCAGAAGACCTACAGGTCAGAAAGCACCAGGTAGAACAATGGATGTGTTGTATCCACAGGCATACTGAGACTAGAGCAGCAGGAAGAAGGAAAACCAAATGAAAAAGGTTAAAGCGGAGAACTGTACGGAGCAAAAGAAGATGTCCAGTGCAAAATGAAGACATACGGCTGAGTACACGTGTGCGTAATTCTATTACACACTAATTCAGTGAAGTCAACAGATGAAGCAAGGAGACGGAGATAGAGGGAGGCGGGTGAAAGAGAGTTCAGAGAGATAAAACAGAGACTGAGGGAGACAAAAGGCAGACAAGTAGCTACACAAACAGAATGTGTGTGAGTGTTTGGTGAGTCTTTTCTTCGTGCCTGGTCTGAGTCCACACTGTGCCCACTGCCCACTCAGAACATCCAATGACCTCTGACCCCTGCAACCCACTCCACCCACTACTTATCTTCTCCTTTATTCCCTGTCTCACCCACTCTTCTTCTCCTCTCTTTCTTCCCTTGCTCTGTCCTTTCAACCCGTCAACTCATGATTTGCTCCTCTGGGTGCTGATGCATGATGGTGGAAGACAATTATGAACCAAAAAAATGGAGGGGTGTGCAAGTGGGTGATTCAGAGCTGGGCTTCCCTGTGTGTCAGCAGGGGAGATCACAACCCAGGAGTCTCCAGTATATGTGTGTGTGTGTGTGAGTGTGTGAGTTTGTAGGCATGACAGCGAGGCAGTCTGACAGTTTGTCAAACTATTAACAGTAAACACAAACCACCTACACACAAACACACACCCATGCATTGTGCACGGTGAGTCATGTGCTGACAAACGATGATGAAGATGAAGATGACGATGGTTACAGCTGTGATTACACTGCGATACCAAAGTTGTTATTGATGAAAATGGCAGCTGCAATGATTATGACGATGATGGGGCTGATGATAATTAGGCCGCTAATGATGATTGCCAGTCTGCTCTCAATCTCTGATTTGGATATATCACTTTTTCTTTACTGCTATTGATACTATATCAGAGAGGGAAACAGGAAGAGAGGAAGAGTCTCAACACTCGCATTAATCATTCCACATGCATCGGCAAAGATGCATGCCATTATTTCGTCTATAAATAGAAATGCTGTATCTGTGGCATTGCTGAGTGCCCCTACCCTTACCCACACGAACACACACCTATGAGCATGATCCATACACACAACCCACTGTATTTACACACAGCTACACTTAAGGGTCCAGTGTGTAGGATTTAGGTGAATATATTGGTGAATACATAATCAGTATGTTTTTTTTCTTGGTGTATAGTCACCTGAAAATAAGAATTGTTGTGTTTTTGTTACCTTAGAATGAGCCATTTATATCTCCACAGAGAGCATGTCCTCATCTATCAAGTCTGCTATGTTGCACCGCCATATTTTTTTACAGTAACCTAGAACGATCACACCAAACACTGGCTCTAGGGGGGCATTTGTGTTTTTGCATCGAACACAGTAGTTGCCAGCCTCTCTGCTGATGAGCAAAAAAACCTCTTGAGAATCTGAATCTTAAGGTATCAGAGAAAAAAAGATGAGCACACATTAGCAGGAAATGGGCTAACAACCCATCTGCAAAGTGGAAACACTGATTTGTAAAATGAAACTGCTTTATTCAGGGCCAGTGTCACAGACAAGGTTAAGCCTGGTGCCAGAATAAAATGCTCATTTAAGCTCTCTAAACTTACAGGGACTTGCACAGACAAATCTTAAAGACTCGTAGGTTTAGCCCGCTTGGGGTTAAACTAAGTCAGTTCCAAGAGAAAGGATCAGAGTGACTCTAGGACTAAATTAGGCTTAAATTAATCCCCCAAGGAAACAGGTTAAACTTCTGCTGAACTATGTTTATGAGAGAGCATGGATTACTTGGAATATCTAAATGAAGACAATAATCCATTGAATAAAAAATTTAAAGAATGACTGTTCACACTCATGAATATCCACATTACAAAACTTTTTTTTTTTTTTTTTACACAATTTATAGCCTTCATTTTTGCTGGTAATAACAACTGTCTTATTACTGTAATTTTTTTGGATTACAGCTCTCTCCCCCAACTTCATTTCTGATTCAGCCTGTTGAATTCTCTCTTTCTTCATTTTATACTTTTTTTATACTTGTGGTTTTATTCTGTTTTGTTTTTTTTAACATCTTAATTCTGGTCACCATTTGCTTCAGTTTTGGGACATGACTGCAACATGAAAGCCATTTAAATGTAGTTTAACTCGTCCATATTAAGGCCTACCCCTATCTTATAGCCCCTATCTGTTTGTGAGACCAGCACCTGGTCCTTTTGTTTTGGAGAGGAAGAGACCTCTGGATAATTCAGCACCAGTTTAAAACCTTCTGAACAATGAACACTGAAGGAATCCTTATCAGGAGCTCATGCTTCACACATGGCAGACGTTTTTGCTGGGTGCAATCTGCACTCCTCGTCATTGGATGTCACTAAGTCCCCCTAAATCCTTCACGCTGCTATTTTAATGTCATCATTTTGTGAAGAGGAACATATAAATGTGCACCATGTCAGAGTTTCAATGAAATATTTGGCAGACTGACTGTGTGAGATCAAAAGATAACGAGAGAGTGAGAAGGATGTACTATGCAAAATAAAGCTCCTGTAACTGTCATTTACATTAAGATAAAGTGCCCGGTGTAGATAGGAGCCCCACTCAAACTCTATGTGTGTGTTTCTGTGTGCACTTTCTACTTTCCTCTGTTTGCAGAGCTGTCCTGAGGAAACACACCTGTCCCTGCCCTCTGAGCATATTATTGCACGCACGCACACACACCCACACACACACACAAACACACAGATATCCCTGTATCTTTGAGAGGACCCCTCTGACATAATGCATCTTCTTGCCCCTTACCCAAACCTTAAACATCACAACCAAATGCCGAACCAAAACCATTAACCTAACCAAAACCTAACTGTAACCTAAACCTTAAAAGGAAGTGATGGCCGGCCAAACCGTCCTCACTCTGTTGGTTAAAAATGTGTTTTGGTCCTCAAAATGTAGCAAAGACAGGAACAAACACCAGCTGATGCAGACATTATACACCTTCTGCACACACAGGACATACCCTGAGGAATCACACAGGCAAATGAGGCCAATTTACACAATCCTTGACTGTTTACAACACACAAAGACCCTGCCCCACAGGTACAAAGATACAGCAGACTGAGGGGGGCTGGGAAAACCCCTTTACAGTTGATGCTCCTCCACGCCTCTATTCACACAGACACACACCCATGCATGCACACACACACACACTAATTTATTTAACAAAGCAAACACCTGGTGGCTGGCTCACAACCGTCAGACCCGGATACACCAGCAGGAACGTACACACACAGATTTACACAGAAGACAGTGTGTTTAATTTCTATCTCTATATATGGAGGGGGGCAATGTGTCTCAGAAGAAGTTACAGAAATAGGATTATTATGTCACATCCAAACAGAAAAGTTTGGTATAGGTTGATTATGTGGATGCAACCTCCCAAAAACAGCTGTGATGCCAAATCTGTCTTAAAGTCAAAGTGACAACACGACAAGAGATTTCGAGCCAGTTAAGCACAAAATTGCCAGTCAGTCAGCTCTGAGGCTAAGCTGGGACTTAAGTGTGCAACAACAATGTGAACTGCAAGTATAACTGTGATATCATATATCATATATCATTTTTTTTTAATTTATAGATCAGGGTTAACAATTTCTAACAATTCAGATCTAACAAGATCTAAAACCAGAGTGCTGCAGGTATGGGCCCTAAAACCCTGAGGTATTTTAGCACTCCCAGTTCGCTTATCTTGAAGTCAGTGTAAGAGACTTTCGTGTTTTTTTCTACAATATAAAATACATCTGTGGATTCCCCTCTCGTGTATTTTAAAGCTTTTCTGTTTCTGAAAAAAAGATGGCACCCTACAAGTGGCTAAATAAGACTAAAGAACGTCTTCACGCCAGACATGGTTGCATTGTTGTGATGGTGAGGATGAAGTCATGTGACCATGGTATTGTTTGTTTGTAGTTTAACATCATCTTTATACTTCTGACAATTGCATTTACACTTAAAAAATTATAACAGTGGTGTTCATTTGTGAATGGTTTTGCTGTTTTTTTGTTTGCCACTGAGCTTTTTTTTTTTTTACAATAATCCAAAACCCAATGAAAAAATCCCATTGACTTTTTGTTAAGGGAACCAGTGCAATTTTAACTTCCACGTGGGCTAAGAAAAAAAAATCATCCCTGTAGCACTCTATTTTTGTTAAATTTAAAAGATCTAGAATAAATCGCAATGTCCAGGTAGTGTGAGTGAAAGTTCTTCACTATTTATTTAAGTATTTATATATGACCTAAGTATATGTGTATGAATGTATCAGGCAACTTCAGCCAGGCTTGAGAAAGACAGATCACCTGAGCCAACAAACTACAGTTATGACTTACAGAACATCATTTTCTTCAAATTACTGATGATCTTAACAATGTCCCAAAATATAAAAAAAGGAGCAGAGAGTTGTGCACTTTTAATCCTAACTTGTGTGAAAACTGCTTTAATCATCTATTTCTATTCATGTATGTTTTTGCATCAAAAGTGCTGAGTATTTTTTTCCTCCGGGTCTCAGTCTAGGAACACTAACAAAGCATTATTAATAATGGTGCTCAGATAAAACGTGTTAGCAGCATGGCTTAAAGGGACCCTGCTGTCCTGATGACGCCTTCGCATCGACTCCCAAGACAAACATTCGCATTTGAGACAAACTGCCACAACTGCTGTTTGACTAGATAACAAAGTTTGCACACCAACTACTTTCACATGGCTGTCACATTATTATCTCACCTTAACAATTATCAGGATCTGATGCAATTTTTTTCCACCTGGTGCACCCTTTTAATGTCAAAATGTACAATAAGTACATTTTGCAGTTTTAGGGCTGGTTAAATGCTAAGTTAAAAAAAACACCTACAAATACTGACAGATAATCACAAGTTATCAAAATTATGTATTTAACCTGCATATTTTGTCATTAAACCCAAATATATTCAAACTAGGTGAATATGAAATAGAGAAAAGCAGCAACTCCTCAAATGTCAGAAGCTGTAAGCACTGAATCAAAAACTTAAATTCATAACTGCACTCATGATTTTATTTTCTGTTGACATTCAGCTAATCAACTGTTCCTTTCAGCCGTAGTCACTTCTATTGTCCATTGTACCATTTCAACTTTTGTTCACTTCCCTGTGCTGTGTTAAATACTTGCACAAACTGTATGCAAAACCAGCTTCAGAGAAGTCAACAAAGTAAGCCAACATATTATACTCAACACTACCTAATGTGCTTTAGGGAAGACACTTAAAAATCGTTTCACCGGCAGGGAATATGGGTGTCACAAGAGAATTAAGCCTGCCTCCTGAAGCTCTCACTCTTTTAGTGTGCATCTAATATGAATTCACAACTCCACCACTGTGCACATTTATAAATAGATGAGTGAATCTAACACAGGATGTGTTCACTGACTTGTGATTAAAAAAATTAACTGCAGGCTTAATAGTTGCAATTTTAGCAACATATTGTAACGATTTACAGGGTTCCCACACATTTACATGTAACACTTTTCAAAACTTTTGAAGGAACCATAACACTTTTTTTTTCTCGGCACAGTCTTTTCAAACATATTATCCGCAGAAGACAACTGTTACAATTTCATTACACACATCAAAATTATATGACTTTACCAAAACTTTCAATGGTTTGAACTCATTCCACAACGTTATTGTGAAATCACAAACCTTTCCTGGTTTTCCATGACTGTGAGAACCCAGTATCTGTGCAAATTCTTTTATGTGCTTATATAGTGTGCTGCTGTGTCATCCATATATTTGCAATGCAATACTCAGTTAGCTGGTTGCTTCTGCTGCAACTAGCCTACTATGCAGGAAAAGAAGCAGCAGTTAGAGCGTGTCAGCAGTTTGAATCATATGGGAATTGAGAAATAAAAGCACCTCTGTGGCAACTGATAGTGCAGTGTTTTTGTTATCATTTCCTGCTATTAAATAATGCAGATCTTAACTATACTTTGTGACGCTTTTTAACATATTCTAAGGGACTTGCACTATTTCCTACCTTAATATAGTCTCACCTTAATTTTGTGGATGGACTTGCCCTCCTCCAGTACCTGGGTCCACACCGTGATGCCCCCGTTATTGAGGGTGATATTCCAGCCTTCCTCGCACAGACACTCCGCCTTGAAGCTGGCAAACGCCCGGTCGTCCGGGATGGTCACAGTCTGCCCAGACATGGCTCGTTGCCGGAGAGGGGAGGTGGTGGGAGACGAGAGGAGCGGGTTCTGACAGACAACTGGTGGGCCCTGAGGGGACACGGTGAGAGATGAAGGAGAGTAGCCACTCTTGTGCTTCTCCTCTGTGGGAATAAACTTGTCTAATTCAATTTCCTCCTTGCAAGAAGCTTTTGTGGGCTGCACCGCGTCTTGTGATGATCGGTGTGCGTGTGTGCGCGTGCTCAGGGAGGTCCAACAACCGCAATCCAGCCCGCACAAACTAATCAAACAGAGGTGCACGCAGGCACAGCCTACCACAGGTGAGCGCTCACAAAAATAAGGCAAACAAGTGTCAAAAAAACCAGATGGACGAATCAAATTAGGCTTTTCGTTGATCACGGTGGTTGAATAAGTTTCGGTCCGGTTCAGCAGTCCTCAGAAACAACCGCTCTTCAGACAAACCATATGTTTCTGTTTCCGCTCGTCTCTCTCCGTCTGTCTCTCTGGTTGTCCGGGTCTCCCTCTTATCTGTGCTCCCCTCTGTGTGTCTTTCTCTTTTTCTCTCTCAGTGGTGGTCTTCCGTGAGCTTATAATCATTCGCAGCGGCTCTCCATCGCTGCGTCGCTGCTGTGGCAGGTGGTGGAGGAGTCTGCGGTGAGAAATAAGAGGAAGAGGTGGAGGTGGAAGAGGGAGAGGAGGAGAGCCCAGGCTGAGGAGGCAGGCAGCGCAGGGACGGCTACGATGGAAACGCCTCCCTGTGCTGCCTTCACGTGCTCCTCGTAAAGCCCCCAGCTCTGCCTGAAAGACATTTTGTTCAATTCCTTTTTAAATATTGTGGGGGGGAAATTAGTTGCAATAACATAATTTTGTGAGGAATCAGTTGGTTCATAATTATGATATTTAAGCATATAACACTGAGGGAAAATGTGTTGGACCAATTTAATTTTTTATTAGTAATCAACTTAAAAACGTGTGTTCATAACTATGGTAAGAGTACAAAACACTTTAAAATAAAACAATTTATGGGGAATCAACTTAAAAATGTGGTCATATATATGGTTATTAAATACTTAATTACTATATTTATGAACACATTTTTTTTAAGTTGATAACTAGGTAGATAACTGACAAGTTGATTTGTTCCAACTAAGTTTTCCACATTATCGAACACACGTTTTGATTAATTACTAATAAATTAAAGTTTTACAAAAAAGATGTCACGTTATTTAAAGGAATTTTAAAATATAACTTAATTTAGTTAAGTTATATACTTAATGGAAAAAATACAATTAAAAGTGCTATCTATTCCTATATTTAGCCTATGTAATGCAATTTTATCATATTTAAAGGCCCGATGTGTACAATTTAGGGGTATCTATTGGCAGAAATGGTACAGACTATAATATTCATGGTTTCATCTGTTTATAACCACCTAAAAATAAATATTGTTGTGTTTTTTTAAATTTTATTTTAACCCTATATGGAACAGATTCTCTTTCATTGAGTCCAAAAAATCAAACACTGGCTCTAGAGTTGTCATGCTTGGGATCAATCTGGATCTCGAGACCACTTTTAGAGCGTTTCAGTCTCGTCTCAGAATCAAATGCATTTTGATACAGTCTTGTCTTGGTCTTAGACATAATGGACTCCAGATTTTCAATAAAGACCGGTCGAGACCAGAACAGATTTATTTTTTAACACAATTATTTTTTTTCCTACAGCTTAAACACGCAGACAGCTCCCGTTTGGTCACTCTCTTTGCTTGTTCCCGACTGTATTTGAACGCACTCCGCGCTATCACACCATTCACGCGCACCTTTTTATGAACTTGTTAGTTCACGGGGCAGCGGGAGCGCGCCTGGCTCTTGTTGGCTGACGTGTAAAGTGTTTGGGAGTCTTTCTGTCATCTTTTCTCACTGCTGGATATGCCAATAAAAGCAAGATATGAACTCACGTATTGACAACAATATGCATTTACATGTCCTACAATGCAATATGTTTTCAAGTGACTGTATCTTTTATATTCCCTCACTCTGCTCGCCTGTGTCCATCTATTTTTCACTCAGTCTGTGGTTGTCACTCATCCATCACTCTCCCTTTTTTCATCTTGAAGTGTGTAAAACCATTATTGGCCTCCTTCATTCAGTTTAATCTGTGGGTGTTCTCACGACATCTTGAGGCCCAAATAATCTGAAGTGCCCCTTACATTTTCCTTTTACAATCACACATTTGTGTAAAGATGCAAAACACAGAAAGGTCATGCAAAATTATTATGGGCGAAAATGTTTCTTTTTGGTGGTTGACAGGTGCTGTAGTGTAGCCAAAGTGCTGCCCATCACAGAGCAACTTTATCATTTAGGTGTGATCACTTTCTGCAAGCATGGACTTCACACTCTTTCTTTGCACAGGAGCAATACAGCTTTTTTGATGCTGATTGATTTCTTTTGAATAAACACAGTGAAAAAAACCCTAGTTCTCCATTGTCGACTTAAGCAAGACAGCAGACTTTTTGACAGCTGTGATCAGTAGTACAATTTATTCATTACATTGCTGTGATTCCCAGAACAGAGCCGTGGTAAATGTTATTAGTTGTACCTGTGATTTTGTTGAAACGTCTGCTGCGAAAAAAGGTCACTGAATTTGATTCATTTGGAAACCATAAAGAAACAAGAGCACTCTGATGATTCAGGCTGATTTATTCAGAAAGCATAGTAATGCATTAAGTGCAAAATTGACCAATTTAGGACAAGGAATAAAAGAAAAAAATGGTTGCAAAACTGCCAGTCAAATCCAATATATGAAGCCACCTTTCTTGCTCTCAAGTGAGACATTTCAATACAGTCCAATTTGTTATTCAGTATTTTTACATGATGACTAAAATGGCACTAAGGGAGACTTGCAAGCACCGAGCCATCGTTAATGAAATCAGTTTCACAGAGTCTGCAAACCAGTCTGGTCCCTGCAGCTGTGCAGCTGACTGCCTCAAAGCACAAATCTCAGCCATCACATCATTTCATTGTTGTCAAGATAAACACTGATCAGTGGAAACATTAAAACCACTGACTGTTGAGGTCAGTAACACCAGTCATCTTGTTAAAATGCAATGTTTTGTGGGAAAACTCTGGGTCCTGCATTGCATGTGGACTTGACAGGCACCACCTACTCTCGCACCATTACAGACCAAGTACATCCCCTCAATGCCATTTCTCCAGCCAGACATGGTGCCATGCAACATTGCAAAAACTGCCCAGGAATGGCCCAAGGAACATGCATTTTGGGTCATCTGGTCCCAAGTAGACAGCGCTAAATACAAGTGTAAACAACCACCAAGATGCATTGTGATCTGGTCACTCAAACCACTTGCCATGGTGGTCATTTGACCATATTTCTTTTGTGGTATAAATGCTAACACCATCCTGATGTATCCATAATAAAGCTATGTCATTAGTGCAAGGACTTGGTGGCTGTTTTGGCTATAGTGTGCAAACACTCTATAACTTACAAATTTTATGTCGAATTAGACAAAATGTTGTCTGACCATGCATCGTTTTGCACAATGGAAGAAGATGTGTAGAATTTCGCAGTAATGACATCTGAACACAGTTGGTCAGCAGGAGACACATGATAGACACAGGTGTGAACAGCAATGTGTCTGTCTGTCCACTACACAGAATATGGGGCCTTCTGGTACCCCAGAGGTCCTGTTTCTATAACTTTTTCCCCCATTAAAGTTTTTTTTGGGAGGAGTTTTTCCTCATACCCTGTGAGGGTCAAAGGACAGAGGGATGCTGTAAAGCCCTCTGAGGCATATCGTGATTTGTGATAATGGGCTTTATAAATAAAACCCTGGGCGAGGCTCAGCCATTGCACTCCGGATGTGCTGACCCTAGCAAATTCCCCAAATGTGGGAATGTTGACTGCATAATTTCTGGTAGTGGGGGACTGCGTTCGTGCTCTCCCTTGTTTTTTTTTTTTTGCCTGTCTGCAGCCAGTGTGAAGAGAACACTCGCCACAGTCAACACCCGCAAGGGTGTTGACTTGAGCGAGGAGCTCAAGGATGTCTTCACGGACATCTTCAACACGTCTCTGAACCAGGCTGTTGTTTTAGCATTCTTCAAAGTCACCATCATCATGCCTGTGCCAAAGAAGCTCAACCACTCCCAATCCCTACATCTAAAGCACCATCACACTGAGCACAGGAGCCCCCGAAAGGTTGTGTGCTCAGTCCCCTGCTCTTCACCCTGCTGACCCATAACTGCACGCCAACCTTCAGCAAGAGCCCCCCCACCTATCATGTGCACCTTCTACCACGGCACCATTGAGAGCATCCTGACCAGCTGCATCACTGTGTGGTACGGGAGCTGCACTGACTACAATCGGAAAACCCTGCAGCACATAGTGAACACAGCTGGAGTGTCTCACCTTCACTCCCCTCCCTCCTAGACATCTACAACACCCGCCTCATCTGCAAAGCAACCAGCATTGTGGGTGACTCCAGACACCCCTCACGCAGCCTCTTCAGCCTTTTGGGAGAAGGTACCGGAGCCTCCGTGCCCGCTCCACCAGACTCATGAACAGCTTCATCCATCAGGCTGTCAGGAAGCTGAACTCTCTCCCCTGTCTTCTACCCTCTGCCCCCAAAAACGTTGGACTCTGAACTCCTCCCAGCTCTTGCGAAAGCACAAAAGAACAGATCACCTTTAAATAATGCTGCTACCTTTTGTATCATAAATTGCACTACAAACTACTTGCACTATAAACTCTGTTTCTGCTGCTGTACTGTACATAACACATTACATTATTTCATAGTAAACCTGCCCTTTTTCTTTTTGCACCCACCAAACTGCACCATGTTGTACACTTATGAATATGTCTATATGTCCATAACATATGTTTGTATGTAAGTATGTATATACACCATGTCTATATTTTCTCTTTCTATTGCCTGATTAATTTATGTACATACATATTTTTAGCTTTTTTCTCTTTGTTTTTCTATTCTCTTTTTGACCTTTTATTATTTGCACTGTGGACATGGAGAGAAACGCAATTTCAATTCTTGTGTGTCTAACAAACATGTTAGAATTGACAGTAAAGGTGACTTTGATGACTTGAAAGGACTTGACTGTGTCTATGACTCAACAGGCAAGAACCAAGTCTGATCCATGATGGGGCCTATGACACATCAAAGCATGGACACAGGGCCTCTGGGGCTGTCCTGTGGTGTCTGACACTAGTGGCGTGTCCCATGGATGCTCAATCAGATTGGGACCATGCAAGTTTGGAGGCTGATGCCTTGAGCTCTTTGTCAAGTTCCTCGGACCATATACTTGAGCAGTTTTTGCGTGTGGCATGGCACATTGTCCTGCTGGGGGGCCACTTCCATGAGGGGGATACTTGATCTGTAACAATGTTTGTGAGGTTGATGTCAATCAAGTAGCATGTACATAATTGCCAGGACCCAAAGTTTCCCAGCAGGACATTGTATTGCAACAAGATGATCAATTTTATCCACTTCACCATTGATTTCAGTGTTGTGGCTGATCGTTATATAGTGAACGTGAGTTTTAAAAAATGCTTTAGAAACACATCGACAGCTCGGTGTGGGCAACTTCAGCTGTATTTTTTGGAGTGAATAGATGTATTGTCAGGTGTCTACAAAAGCAAACCCACACTGACATTTAGATGGGACTGCTGGTAAAGGTGCCAGTAGATTTATGATGGTGGAGCATGGTGCCCTCTATGATTCATGTGAGCCAGTAAGCCTTTTGCCAGCACACAACATACCCATCTAATAAATTACAGCCCACTCTTGTATACATCAGAGTAGTCTGGCTTGGGAAGTATTTCAGACACAAGAAAATGGCATTTTCAACAACACCGTTATTATTTTTTCCTGGAATACACTATTTTTTTCATAATAGTAGATGAAGATAAAAATGCCAACTGATTTCTGAACAATTTTGCCCTTGCCATTCCTGCTACTAAACAAAAGAGTCTTTCATTAACTGATTTGCTTTAAAATGTTGATAGACAACTTTCTGCATACATTTCTGCTGCAGCATCACATTTCTACAGGAAAATTTGCAGAAACTATACAGAAGCACATGACTCTCAAAATGCAGTTTCATCAAGATTTTAAAGACAAGCTGTTTCATTACTATCAGTAAAATCAAGCTACGTTTCTTGTGTAGGAAGTGATGATTTAATGTAATGTTTCCTCAAGCATGTATGCAAGCATGTGTGAACAACTTTTGTTCTTCCTGATACTAAAAAAAATTAGGTAATTTCAAGTCCATCAGGTTTTCAACAATGACTAGTCTTTTTATCCTCTGTTCTTTTTTTTGCAGTCACAACAATGCAGATCATGTATAAGCAAAAACTCACATCCTCAACACAATGGGGAGAATGTGCATCAACAATATCGCATACGGTAAATCCTGTTTGTCCAAGACCACGTGTAGAATATAGTTACGCTGGAGTTGTGCGTTGGTTCATCATCAGGAGCCATGTTGCTCTTACCCAAACATCACACTTCCCACAATGCCAAAAACTACACTGGGTGGTGCTACTCTCTGCATTTATGTCAGACCAATAGAAGGCTTACATTAACCAATAAATTTCTAACCAGAATTTTTTCTCTGGGACACATTTTTGTCATAAAGTATTTAACACCCTATTTATCACATTTTAATGACCTTCAGCTTTATGAACTAAAGGTAATTAATTTATAACAAAGAAAATAAACATCCATAAAACTGTCTCAGAGACAGTTACACTGTTAATGGGATGTGGTAGGACCCAAATGCAGCACAAAAGAGCAGGTAAGTAGTTGGTAATGACCTTATTTCATCTTTTGGCAGGTTAAATGAAGCACAGGTGAGTATAATCAGGTTGCAGGTAAGTAGGGACAGTTATCAGTTCTGGGGTGGAGCAGAGTTCATGAGTCGAGCAGAGCTCGTAGAGAGACTGGGGTGAGCTCACGTTCACAGGTGTTACTTCATAGCCTGAGTGGGGAAATTGTGAACGTGGAGCAGACGAGAAGGTGAATGCATCAGGTAAGTTGCAGAAACACTTACAGCATGGAGCTTGTGGGAAAAGCTGGGACTCCAGAGAGGGACAAGCAGGGCTCGTGGTCATTGAGGAAGCAAAGTTGGCGTCAGGCAGGCAGGTAGAGGAGCAGACAAATCCAGTAAGAGCAGGCTGCAGGGTCAACAAGGACATGCAGGGAATCAATGTACCCTCAGAACAACAAACACTGTCATAAAATAATAATAATAAAGCCGTCATTTTGTGTCTCCTTGTTGTTGTTGTTGTTTTATGTGTTATTTAGGTAATTTTGTCTTGTTGTTTTGTGTAAATGTATAGTCAGTTTTTGGTTGTTTTGCCTTTTGTAGCCTTTTTGCGTTATTGTGTCTTATATTGTATTATACTTGTATTAAAATAACTTACTTATAAGGTACCTTTTTGTTTCTGTGTGCAGTGATTGTGTGTCTTTTTTGTGTGTGTCAAAGTGTCTCTTTGTATTTTTTGCGTCTCTTTGTCATTTATGGTCGTTTTTCCCTTTTTCTGACTTTTTTTTCTCTTTTCAGTTTGTTTTGATCACTTTGCAGTCTATCTGTTTCTCTTTGTGATGATTCTGAGTCATTTTCTTGTTGGTTCATTTTAATTTGAGTGATAATTTGGAGGTGAAGGCCAGGGCACAGTAATCAGTAAATGGGTCTGTGGGTAAATCAGCATGTGATTACAGTAGGCTATAATGTCTACATTTTAAGCAGAAGCCTATTTATCGGTGGTTTAAAGCTTACCGTCTATTTTGTTCTACAGTTGTGTTGTCTTTGTTCCGGATTTGACCGGAATGATCAAATCATCCAGCCATTATCAGAATTATGCCTGAAATTTAAACCATTGGATTAAGACATTTCCCTGCAAGGCTATGTGTACTAAACATCAGCACAGTGCTGTGATGCCATCTGGCGGCCACGATCAACTATCAGAGGACAAATGCACTGACAAAACAACTGCTTGTGTCATCAAATATATGTCACGGTCAGGGTTCTTTCATGCTCAGGTCCAGTCGTACAGGCTACAATATACCCTATCCTACTGTGCGTATATGAAAGGACTAGAAATCCAAAAAGCTCTGTCCAGTCCGATACAGTAAACAAACTGCTCGCGATGTGCAACCAAAGGCCAGCTGTGACCGCGTCTCGTTTTGGTGAACAGCTGTTTAATATTATTGGCTACTGCAATACAGGATGACTATAGGCTACTGTAAATCAAATACAAATAGTTCAGACAAGGAAATTCAAAAGTAACCGTTAGCGTATGGCAACATTACGCGTGCGTAAAACAGGATCAACTGGAAGTTTGATTCAACATTTTCACAAATCTTTCTTGTTATTATTTCTATGTGTGTACCTCACTGCAGTTTAATCTGATTTCCGAACACATAAGTCTATAACATCTCGCCATTTCGCCCTCGCGCGTCACTTTTTTCCTCAGTGTATTTACACCAGAATGACTGATGTGGCAATTTTCTAAAAGGAAAGTCAAGATAAATGTTCAAATATATAGTTTATAGTATATATAGTTTGAAAATAAAAAAATGTAGATACAACTGTTTATTATTTTTGGAAATTTCCGCATTCATAAGAAGAATTGGTCAGACACTAAAGCAATATTCCTGCATTTTATTAATGATTTTGGGCAATAGATTTTTTTTAAAAATTCCATTTAAATGATCAGCCTATATGATGTAACCTTGCATTATGAAATTTTAATGTAATATTTTTTCTTTTTAGTTTTTGTCTTTTCGTTGTGTATTTTTTAATTTATTTTTGTTAATTTTGTCCTTTTCTGTATTTATATGCATTTTTGTAATGATCTTGTATTCAATCAATAAATGTAAAAAAAATCTCGCTGTGGTCACAAGTGTCAGACGTAGAACTTTCCAGTAAAACAACATTTCCCAGAATGCACCGCGCGTTCTGGTGACATCCACGCTACGATGATGAGAAGCGGTTGTTTTCGTCTCGGTTGTTGTAAGTAGCTGCTTGGAAATCAAGGTGTTACAGCCGTCAGATCGGAATCATCGCGGTGTCCCGGGCCTGTAGGGTATCCGTGTCCCCCTGGAGTTACTGCCAGACTGAGGGTTTGATCCCCCGCTTCGTTTTTGGTGAGTTTATCGCCATGTTATCGTCTATTCCCACCAGGCTAATTGCGCGAAGGTCGCGCAGCCTGTCACCGTGCAGTCGCGTGCTCCAGACCAGCGCAGGTGATGCTGCCTGTCAAGGCATCCGCGAGACACCGGCGGAGATCAACCGCAACCCAATCGTGTCCACCTCTCGGGTCTCTAGACGGGGGATTTTAGCCGAAGAGACGGCCGGTACTAGTGTAAACCCGGTGGTGCAGTTCCACCACCTCGCCCCTAGATGGCTGTCCAACCTGGAGAACCGCCGCAGCTCGTGGGCGGCTCTGGCCAGCAGGGGGCGCAACAACAACCAGTACTGGGAGGAGAGCGGGCAGAGCGGCGGAGGTGAGGGCCGCGGGACAGGTGGAGGAGCCAGCCGGGCAGGAGTGGCATCTGCCGGTGTGCTGTCTGCTGCAGCCGTGGCCTTCTGCCTCAAGAAAGACTCTGATAATAAAGGTAGACTTTATCAGCTGTTACATGGAATAATTGTTTTGTCTGTTCAACTGTGAAAAGTAATTATGTATTTTTACTCAAGTGCTGTATTTATGTACAATTTACAGGTACTTGAGTATTTCTATTTTATAAAACTTTATACTTTGACTTCACTACAATTCAGAGGTAAATATTGTATGTTTTACTCAACAGTTGTCTGTCACTAATGGGTATTAGTTTGATTTTGCATATTATAACATTATACATAATTGATGTATCCAGTACTATGCAAAAAATGAACCTAGTAGTCCACAGAATATGTAAAACTGGCTCCATGTTGTTGTAGTACTTGAGTATTGAATTTAGAACTTTTACTTGTAATGAACTTTTTTAGACTGTGGTATTTCTGCTTGAACCAAAGTAAAGGATAAAATACTTCCTCCATAACTGTCTAAAATATTGTAAATTGCTAATAATCTGGAGCATTTTTTGCACATATTCAAAAAATGCATGTAAGAAAGTAATGAAGAATTGGATTTGGCCTAAAAAACAGTATTCACATATCCTCAATGGTCTGTGTTCTTTTAATGTAATGTTTTCTGTATCTGTTTTTGCAACAAGGTGATGCTCTTCTGGAGGCAGCAAGGACCAATAACTCTGATGATGTGGCCAGGTACAACCCCCCCCTCACACACACACACACACACACACACACACTTAGTTAAAATTAGTTAGGAATCAGCAGGGCTTTGTAATATTACTGTAACATCACTAATGTCATATGACCTAGATGATTAAATTTTACATTTTTCCACGGCTGTGCTAAATGACTTCTTTAGCCATGAGATTTATATTTCTTGTTGAAAATATATGATGAGATATGATTTTTTTTTGTCTGAGACCATATCCACTGTCAGTAATTTTATTATGTACATATGTTAAGGTATTAAAGCAGAAAAAAGTGTTAATAATAATTTTATCTATCTCAACCTGTACTACATTTAATTCAATTTACTTGGGTAAAGAAACCATGAACGGTCCATCCAAAGTGATCTTTCCAGTACAAAGTTAATGGAAACCAGTAAAGGCCTCTGGTTTGTAAAAAGTGGTTGTGGTGACTAAAGCCCTGTACTAATCATGTTCTGCTGTTTAGTGTTATATCCTTATAAATCACTGATCATCTACTGAGGCCAGTTTCTGCAACAGCTAGGCTCATGTATGGGTATGAAAACACGTATATTCCAGTTGTAGTCCCACTAATAACCACTAGGTGGAAGAGGAGGACCATTATGTGTGTGTAACGCCTTCACAGGATGGATGCCAACACTGTGGTTTGATTCATTTTCCTCCCTCAAATTTGATTTTGAAAAAGATTTTTTCCTCTTACTTTGCAGCACCTTTATTTTTCTTATCTAAATTACAGATTAAAATTACAGATTAAAATGTTTGTTATAATTTCCCCTCAAACTCAGTGTCAGTCAACCATAGCCACCCAAAAAGGAGCTTTGCAGGTCTTAAAGTACTTCTTGGTCCCATCTGTTCTGCTGATAATATTTCATTACAAATCTCGAGAAACTATGAAAACAGAGACGTGAAAACACTGTAGTCACAGGGTCATGATCCTAAAATTTTGTGCTGAAGTTCAATACTAAAGAGCCTACAATGTACCATATGTAATATATTGGTATTTTAGTTTAAATAAACAAACACTTTGCTCTTCATATTGGTGGTTGGTTGGATTTCCTGTCAGTTATGCTGCTCACCTCTGAGCAATAATCCTGTAATTTTTGTGAAATTTGTGCCTGTGTGTGTACAGTGTGTATTTGGGTATTCGTATCGGTCTATACAAGCGCAGTGCACATGTGTTTATCCACGTGTGTCTCCATTTGCTGGCTTGGGTTACCTGTGCCCATGTGGCAGATGGTGTAGGTGAGAGTGCAGTGAGACCGTCAGCAGGTCACAGATGTGTTAAGTGCTTTGGTTTAGTTTAGAAGTGGTAAAGTGTCGGGAGAGAGGAGGTGGAGGGGATGGAGGTCTTGTTTTCACACAGACTTTATAAAAGCAGCTGTACTACCGCTGTGGTGAATCATTATTAGATGGAGATAGCTTTTTACCACCAGAACATGTGCAAGAAATTGATCTGCTGTCATGATGAGTCCCAGACATTATCACGAGGAGCAGGTTTCACCGAGAAGGGTTCATGTCGGCTGATCACGATGCTGAAATTAAAAGGATGGAGGCTGCTGTTATTTCATACCTTGTGCTTGTATTCAGTATTTTTAGATTTGAAAATGTTTCCCTGCCAGTTTAATTGTGAAACAGCATGTTGCAGAAAGTATGCTGTGGAAATCGCAGTGTTTTATTTATATAGCCGGTTCGTAATTTGGTTATTAGCAGCGTATCAGAGTATCTTGCTGCTCCTTAAATTTTCCCTTCTGCCATTATCGACAGAAGTACCTGAATCTCGTCGTCTTTCCAGTTAGTTTTTTTGGCATCTGTGTTAAAATTTCCACACTGATGTGTGTCTGTAGGATTCATCATTTCTACAGTTCCCAGTCATTGTCTATGTAAGCAGCCACGCAGTGCACTCTGATCGTGCTGCACGGCTTTTTGAGATCGGACATCCGATCCTGGCAGGACAAAGTGCATTAATGTCTAGTTCAACTGATTCGGACATTTGCATTTTCACATACAGCTCCTCTGGGTAATGTCAAGATAAGTTTAGGGTTGCATTCTGTTTGTTAAAAGGGTCCTATAGCTGTTTTTTATCCCTCCTTTAACTTAGCCTTGTTGTGAAATTAAAGTACTCACAGTTGCTTAGTTTTGACTGAACCAAAACAAGTGCTGCACCCTAAAAAAAAATGGATGCAGATGTAGCGGTGAGCACTTTTCTCTGCACATACCCTCTGCATGCAGACCAGGCAGTGAAAACAGAACCAGAGCTGAGTGCAGACCAGACAGAGGCCACTGTGTTGACTGTAAACACACACGCTGTCTGCCTGCTCAGCACATGAGACGACAGACGGATAACTTACACACACACACACACACACACACACACACACACACACACACACACACACACACACACACACTTAATGAGGACTGTGCCACTCTCCAGTACCTGGAGTCATACCCTCGGGCAGAAAACTCAGCACACACCTGGCTTACAGACACATTACCTGCTCAAGGAGCAAGCGTGTGTGTCAGATAAAGACAAAGATATCACAGGATGGTTTCATGCTGCTGTGTCTAACAAGGCTTTGATACAGTCACACAAGCAGCTGGCCGGCCATATCTGTTTGCTTTCACGCGCGCATTTTTCATGTGCGTTTTTCCAGTTTTAAGTATGAAAAAGTCTCAATTCAAGCAGCAGTATATCTCAGTATGTGTTAAGATATTATCAAAAAACTTATTCTGACATATTGATACCACTACACCAGGGCTGGACAGTAATGGTTGCCAGGTTGCTTCATTTGCCTTCGGTTGCCCTGATTACTGTTGACAATCAGAACTGGAAGCAGACAACGCTGCACATGCGCTGGTGCATTTACACATGCATCTGTTTCAGAGACGGAGTTAGAGCAAATTAAACTGTCCCGCTGTGGGGTGAAAAGTCCGACTAACCTGTCAACATCACAAACGAATGTGCAAATTATTCTGACAAGAACCAGATGAACCTGAACGAAAAACACAAGGGAAATTTGTGAAGTCTCCCTGCATCTTTGAGCTGGACGGAAATGAAACTGCAAAACATGTAAAACATGCACCACGATAACTGACACGTCGAGTTCACTAGCTCAAGGTAGCACACGAGACAGAACCGTAAGGTGAGACAAAATATCGTATAAGGACAGGTTAAGTGATAACACTCTGGTTTCAAATTGTCTAACAGTATCAGATAAAACACAAACTATAAAGCATTTTGTGTATTCACTATAATAATGCTTTTAAACATTTTTATTTCACATTTTCATTATTAAGATGATGCATAACTGCATAGTATCTAATTAATTAAAGTAAGAGGTGACTTGAAATGGCAGCCATATGTTCAGTTTCAGCAGCCAAAAGCTGATACCTGGTTACTCGTCTGGTAACCGTATTATTGCTGTGCCCTGTGCTGTATGGACATTTGCTTCAGATGGCCTCTGCTGTATGGTAATATTAATTATGATGGTTAATTACAATCCCTTTTCTTTTTCCCATCAGGCTGGTTAAAGAGGGGGTCGACCCAAACCACCGTCACCGTCTTGGTTGGACCGCTCTCATGGTGGCTGCCATGAATCGCCAGCACAGGTCTGTGTGTGTTTCAAACAACTACTGTAATCCCACTGAACACAGGGTTCGTGCGCAGTATAGAAAAGTATTTAATTTGATTTCAGTAATTTCCTGGATACGTGTGGAAAACTGAAAAAAGGAGTATAGAAAATATTTATTCCCAGACTTTTGCTCCAATTCTGTTTTGCAAAATGTAAAATTCAGAATTTCTAAAAGTAATTTAATCATCTAAGCAGAGTGTTTCCGATGGCGTTTGGAGCAGGCAGCCAAAATGTTTACTACCGTGTGACAGAGTGAGGGCCAGAGCGTGCTTGATGTCGTCAAAAGATAAAACATCCATGAACTATGACGTAGTTATCAGAAAAGTAAACATCTTTTCTACGTAAGGAAACATTTATGACTGTGTTTATCAATGAAGAAAAAATGCTGCACAAATACCATGAAAATTGTTGGTTCGTATTAAAAAACAAACTAAATATATGGGGGGAACAATAATGTAATATTTATTCTAAGCTTTAAGGGACAATCACACGAGTATAGGTAGCACCAGATAGTTTACTTCCTCTTTGGGTAGAGATGAACTTGTCTGGGTTTGGTGTTAATTGATTTGTACGAGCTACAATACCTAAATACAATCTTCTGACAAGAATTTGGCTACATAATAGCATACATAGTCAGAATATGACATATAGCCGTTAACAGCTGAAATTATATTCGTATTCTAGTTACTCAGATGTCAAATAGGGGCTGAAAAATCGTCTGAGAAGTCTGGAAACTTGAGTTGAACTGAAAAATGTGTAGGAACCATGTGAACAGATCATGTGTGTTACACGTCGGCCCTCCGTGGTGAACATATGCAACAGTAATGTCGTGTTTTGGTGTCACCCAGCTGTCTGCATGAGTTAGTATGTGAGCATATGTCATCCGTGTCCCCGCTCCAGTTGTTACAGTAGGTCTTCTGAAGTGCAAAGTGCGACTTTGAGACTGACAGACGGTCTTTACCCGTTCCCCCATCTCTCTGTCCAACAAATTAAATTAGCCTCCTGGCCCCCAGAACACACACAGCACAGAGAGGGGCCGAGGTTAAGGCCGGGCCAAATCCAATTTACAGGGCTTTTTTTTTTCTCTATCAGGACTGTGTGGTCACTTTTTTTTGTTTAAGGGCCTCATGTGTCCGTGAGAAGCATAATGTGAAATTTGAATATGAAAATAGCTGAAAATGAGCTTACTTTGAATGTCAGGGTTACAGATGCTCCCTTCTCTAGTTGGTAAGAGAGTTTGAATTGAATGCAGCTAAGATGGAAACATCTGCATCTTTTAGGTTTAGAAATGTGAGACAAATTGAAGTTTGTCAAAAATAAATGTTTTTTTCTTTGAATAATGTTTCTGCATTGGAGCTAATAAGTTTAGATTTTTTAATTCTATGTATTTCATATTAATGTGTTCTAGTAAAGCATTTCTATGTAATTAATAACGTAAAGATGTGCTTCATTGATTAGTTCGTTGTCAGAAAGTTAATCGACAACATTTCAATCATTGGTTCATTTTAAAAAAAAAAGAGTCATTTATTGAGGAAAAAAAAGCCAAATATTTGTTGGTTCCAGCTTCCCAAGAATAATAATATGCACTTCTATGTGATTGTAAATTATATGTCTTTTGGATTTTGGACAAAATGGGTGATTTGAAGACATCACATTTGGCATTTGATGAGTGTTGTTCACAATTTCCTGCCATTTTATAGACAATAATCAATCAGTCAATAGTTGTTCATGAAAATAATTGTTAATCACTGCCTGGTCTATAATCAGAATTTGGTTGTGTGTGTGTTTGTGTCTGTACCAACAGTTGTGTGTGTATCACTGCGCTGTCTTGTGTGTGTGTGTATGTGTGTGTTATGAGTGCTATAACTCAGCAAGGCAGTGACACTCCTCTGTGTTTAATCCCGTCTTCCAACCCCCCAGTGAGCCGTCACTGCTGCAGGGAAGACAGAACATCGGTTCACACACATCAGTCACACGTCTCACAAACACAAACACACACACACTCATATCCACGCACACACAAGTAAGGATGCATGTGTGAATGTGTGCGCAAAAACACACAGACGAGGGGAGTTTACACCAAATATCTTACAGGCCAACTGCCTATTACTCAGTCACACACAACTTTATTTGCAGCCGTTAAGTGAAAACGCAGGGAACATTACTCATGAACGAGGTCTAGCCCGTAGCCAGAATGTCAGCACGGATCTTATTGTTGAATAACTTCACCCCTCCCTCTCACTGAATTTATATTTTCCTGGACCAGAAAAGATGACTGTGTTTCAAGAGACAGAAGATTTCACCTCAGTGCTATTTGTACGTCAAAGATGTAGCAGGATCAAGGACAAATGAAATTTTCGCTTTTTAAACTTTGTTTAAAAAATGACTGATAAATCTACCTTCTATTTCAGAGGAAGCTGTTGAGCCCTCTGACTGTTTGCAGGTGTAGCGTCCAGCAGTCAGGTCGAGGTGCGGCTGTGTGAGAGAATCAGGGGTGGAGTAGAGGGGTGTGTGTAAGAATTAAGGGTGAGACATTGGGGGGCGTGTGTTTGCTGAGCTTTGATGTGAGGCTAAATCAGGGAGGCGCAGGGCCTGGCCCACTATTTGCACTCTTTAACGCACAATACCCATCTCTATCTCTCTTTCTCTCCCTCCATCCCTCCCTCTCTGCATTCACGTGCACAATGAGCGCTCAGCCGAGTGTAACGCCTGTTGACCGTTCCGACCTGTCGGCCGAGTGAGTCGATGGGAGGGAAGGGGGGGTGAAACGAGGGAAAGCTGAGGGATGATGGAAGGAGAAGATGAGTGGCTCGTTGGGGAAGAGAGAAGAGAATAGTTTAGATGTGGAGAAAGAGTGATGTGAAGAGGGATTATGGGTTTGGGAACGGGATTAGCCGTGTTGAATAGTGGTGAAAATCACCGGAGAGCTCCCAGGAAAATATTCTCATCATTTGGTCACGATACAACAAGATTGGGATGGTAAGCAGCCAGTGACAGAATCAGTAACCATATACCAGTTTCCTACATGTACTCTTTCAAGTACATCAAAACAATATTCCATCAGATAGGCAATGATAATATATATTAAGCCTGAGCCACGGTAAAACCAAATTGACAAGTGTTCATGTAATGATTTAGTCATTTTCAACAGAACACAGTGCTGAGAACGAGGGATCACAGGCTCCGCATTTGAATTCACAGCTACATACTGTGGAAACTTTGCTACGACTAATGTTATAGCCGTTGAAATCTGAACATGAACTTCACCACTTCACACAACCAATACAACTGACTTTTTGCATATGGTTTAACTGGGTTAAATTTAATAATTAGGAAAAAGCGATGACTGGTTGCTCAGTATAATGAAACTTTAAAAAAAATTGTGTCTGGTGCTCTTTGAAAAGGAAAAAATGGAAGAACCCTGAGGAAGAGCAACAGAGAAGGCACCCTTTGGAAAAAATGAATATATAAAGATAACACTTTGAAGAAATCACAGCTTAATAAAAGAACATTTTACCAATCATGTTACTTGGATGAAAAAGTGCAGTGAAGCTCTCCCTCTGGCATCTATCTGACCCCAGGTGTGCACCAGGCTAGCTGAGGTCAAGTGAGGTCCAGCGTCTGGGCCAGGTGGTCAGAGACATGGATGGTCAGTTCGGCTCAGGTGTCTATTATAGCAGACGGAAGTGTCCATTTCCTGTCTCCCCTCCGGGGCACGGTGGGAAACTAACACCAGCCTCCAGCAGTAACACCAGTCACCTGCTGCTGGCAAACCTCTGCACGAGCTGAAGGGTTTAATCGCCCAGCATCAGCACCGGCTTCTTCGCGGTCATTAATTGAAGCTTTCGGTGTTGCAATAGCAGTGAGAATCTGTGACGTGTTCTCAAATAAAACGCGTCCTCTGTCTCAGCCCCAGGGGTGATGCTTTGCTCCTTAAAAGAAGCTCTTATCACATTACTACATGCATATTTTGCCTCAGTTTAGCCATGAAAGTAAAAATAATGTTGTAACTTACAGTTAACATTGTTTCGATACTTGTGTTAGCTAGTCTGTAATTTTAACTTTGGCCCACTCCTTTTAAAATGGGAGTTTAACCTAATTAACCTCTGCATGCCTTCGGTTTGGCCTCAAATTAGTGCTGCGGCTCTCCTCCTAAATGTCCCAAATAAAGTTAGCCACTTGATCATCAGTTGATTAGCAAAACTATCAACTGTTTTCAAAAGCTCATTAGTTTTAGCACTATCCTGTATAATGAAATCTCCCTCTTTCATCTTTCCAACTGCACTTCCCTCCTTTCATCCACTCCTCCTCCTCCTCCTCCTCCTCCTCCTCCTCCTCCTCCTCTTCTTCTGGGCAGTTTTCCTCTCTTTATCCCCTTCGTGTTTACCTTCCTGATGCCATTAACCCTTTTCAGACCATCTCATTTCTTCACACAGTCCTGCCCAGCCTCGTGTGACCAACCAGAATTTGTGTGCGTCTCTATGTGTCTCGGAGGATGCATCCATGTGTTTGTAGAAGTGCTTGCAAGGGTGAGAGGAGAGCCCTCTGTGGGTCACGGCCCCCCTGCCGCCCCCAGCCACCGTGATACAGTAACAAAAGGGGACCCCCCGATAGTCCTTTATACCCCCTCAGCAAGGTCAGACACAAAGACCTGGCCAGGCCGTTCTCAGCATCGCTCTCCCACAGGAACACAAGTTTTGCAGTGACGACACAAACTACTACAAGCCTGCTCTTTGTTAATTATGACTCTGTTTTATTTTTTATTTATTTTAAGTTTTACTGACATAATGGAGTCATTTGTTTTGATGGACCACTGAGATTTTGATCCTGAAATGCTACCCCAAACAGACATTGGTACTTAACTCTAACTTAAGGATGAAACGATTTGTAAAATAAGTAAAGTATAAATAAGTTTTGATTTAATTTAATTTTGATTATACAATGACAGTTTCAACTATTTTAATGCCAAATTACATTTAATGGTTCCAGTTTGGTAGACATTAAGATTTTTTTCCTGAGGCCTGATATATACCTGCTTTTTAACCACATGTTCATGTGACAGCCTAGGTGGCTGAAAAATGAAGCCAATGCAGAATTGCCAAAAACTGCAGTTCCTTGAATGGCCACATGAGACTGGCTCCAAAAGTGAGTCAATCCCCATAGACCCCCATGTTAAAATGTCAGCCTTAAAGCAGAGATAAACGTGCATTCAGCCTGGTACAAAAAACAAAACAAACATTTTGGTCTTTAAGCAACGTGGGTATAAGTGAAGGAATAATCAGTCCAAACACATTCTGGGTTTTCCTCATAAAACAAACTAGAATCCACTCAAGGCACCTTTTTTGCATCTCTCGACCTTTTTGTCCTGATTTTTGTCCTGTTAAAATATCTTCTGATTTTCCTTTTATTCTGCACCTCACCTTTAATCGGACAGATGGTGTAAGAATTGACTTGCAAAGTCTCTCCATCATTCCTGAGGTCGTATCTCCTCTCAATACTCATTTTAAAGAACGCAGGTTCCCTTACAGAGAAGCTGTAATCTGTTATGTAGTCAAGTCGCTCTGAAAAAGGAGACCGCCTCATTCTGCTCTGAATAATCATTTTGCTCCATTTAAACCCTCTCAAGCTGCCTGCCATAAACATTTAGCTGAAAATGATCCATCACTCCCTCCCAGGCTGCATTACATAGTCACAGGTTTAATGGCAGCCGGCAGCGTACTGGCAGGGTTCATGTTTCGGCCATCGCCCCCGCTCTCTCGCTCAGTTGGGCGCACACTAGCTGACTAGTTTTTGTGTGTGTTCATGTGCATGTCTGCGTCTCAATGTCAAAGCCATTGCACATGTTCATGGTGGTAAATGTAAAGCGCGTGTGTGTGAGTGTGTTCTGTAGACGGAGAGACGGTACCTGGAATGTCCGTTGGGTCACAGTGAGTGGTGTTGCCGAGGTACTCGTGTTTGTTCTATAAGGCGGTACGCTCCAATGAAGGGCTACACACAGAGACCCCCTCCCCAACTCAACAGCGCCGGAAACAGGCCCGACCCTTGCCCCTTCAATGTACACATATGTACATGTTGCAAAGCAGACTACTGTGTAGTGAAGGAGGGGAGCGGCCATTGGAGTGTATCCACCATAATGGGACGGACTAGAAATGGAAGTAAATCAGGTGGAAGAGTCATGGTCAATTGAGGAATTTGCATCTGCACAGTGTGTTTGTTTTCAAGCAGTGAGGACGGGAGAAACTGTGTTAAAGAGTCAAGGTTACGCTTGATGACGTGAAGGAAGCGAGTGTCATCCCAATCGTAAATCCAGTCACCATCCCAATTACTGTAATCTGACGACGCACATTTATATGCTGTGACACATGTTGGCCCATGTTTTTAGGAAACAGTGACTTTGTTTTTTACATGTTCATGTCTGCAACTGTGTCATAGATGTCCATTTCAAATCAATTTTTCCAATTATGACAATGTTCTGAATTTTATAGGGGTGATGTAAATATTATTCATTTAGACAGTCTGGATCAAAGCTTATTTCGTATGAAGATGTGGAATATACTGGTATTATTCAGGTTTTAGGAGCATTCAGTATAGTAGTATACAAGTAGTATATTGTGATTTTTTTGTCTAAATTATTGTATTCAGTATTTATTATGTTTTTTTAGGAACACATGCTGAATGTTTACTATCCAAGCTTGTTTTGCACTGTATGTTGAGCCACGTCTAAGACTATTTTCTGTCACAACAGACAATTGAGTTTTCTGAATCTTAATATTTTTCGGATATGTATACAGCACCGTACGGGCAGCTCTGTGCGTTGTCATCATTACTGCTGTACACAAACCAATTCGCCAATAGTTTGCAAGGCTGTGGTAGTGGTGCATGCCCAAAAGAAAAGCCCACATTTCTGGTCAGACGGAACAACACACAAACTTTTAAACATCATGAAAGACTTGCAAATATCATAACAACGACTTCTTCAAGAAGATGGTTGAAGGAATGAAAGAGATTGACTGTGTTTTCATGACCCAACAAGTCCGCCACCGGTGGAAAACTTTGAAAATCCTGGCTCAAGCAGCTCCAGCCATTCTACTTTTCCGCATCTTGATTTGATAAACAGCACTTCATGGTGCTTTATCAAAGTATACAGAGCAGCACATAAATGGGAATACTAGTGGAATATTCATTTTCATTAGTCACGCAAACAGCTTAGCAGGAATATTTTCTTTTTTGGAATAAAGGCAAAAAGTGAAATATTTTGTGCATGTAAACATTCTCATTTAGGCTTGGTTAGGGCTGAGCAATTTAACGATACAAACTGTCAGATGAAATTTAATGAGGCAGCTATCCCTTTAATATGTGTGGTTGTAATAGGCCAATGTGGGCACTGTTGTAAATGAGAAAGCTGCTTTATGATATTGGATTTACAATACTTTTTGCATGAATGTGATGAAGAACTTTTATTTATTTTTAATTTACTGGCTACACCAAAAACGGGAAACTCTCTGTTCATCTATGAACAGTTTATATTTTTTATATATATTTCGTTACCAAAAAACATGCTACATCATGATATATGTTGATATAATGAATGTACATATTTTGTGATGTCCTCTGTCTGGCTGTAAATACATAATTATTACTATAAAAAGACTCGGTTTGTGAGTTTTACATTATGCAAGTTTTAAACACTACTATTATATATATTTGAATGTGTGTCTTTTGTTGTTTTGTTTTCCAGTGTAGTGAAGGTTCTGCTTGAAGCCGGTGCCGACCCAAACGCCGGAGATCACTTCAACAACGTTTACGACACCTCGCGGGAGAAAGGCATCCACTCACTGGAAGGTGAAAGTGAAAAAAAAAACCACTTTGTGACTGTGTGTGCATCTGTCACACGCGTTATTGTGTGTGTGGTGTTGCTATATTACACATATGAATCCAAAGTGTTGAACCAGATATTATGAGACATTATAATTTGCATAAAGATTTGCATATATGTACATGTTTCATTTCTTCCGTGTTATTTGTTTTAGATGTTCAATGACAAGTAGTGTGTGTTTTATTTGTTTTTCTTCCAAGCTGCACACACAAATACATGGACAAGATGGAGCACACACACACACAGACACAGACAGTGTGTGTATCTGTGTGTGTGTGCGCGCGTGTGTGTGTGTGTGTGTGTGTGTGTGTGTGTGTGTGTGTGTGCGCGCGCGCGCGCCTAGTCTGTGTTGGGTTTCTGCAGACATATTTATATGGGATATGTATATTGCAGACATTTATATGGCTGTCAGGTTTGGGTCCACGTGGGGCCGGCGTAGCATGGGGAAGCGTTTCCCAGACGCACGCTGATGGATGGGCTAGGGGGGCCTGTGCGACGCTTTATTGGGTTAGCTGTGATTATCCCGCCCTGTCTCTCTCACATACACACACACACACACAGACACTGCAGAGAGAAAAGAGTGGGATGGATGGAAGAAGGGAAAGACTGATGAAGGAAGGGAAAATGAAGGGAGGAAGACAGTAAAGAGAAGAAGGTAGGGAGCAGCGATGAATGGATGGAGTAAGGGAAAGGTAAAAGATGGAGAAAAAGGAAGAAGATGTTTGGAGGAGTGATGGGAGGGGGTTGAAGGAAATGGGTGGCATGATGAGGGAGGGAGAGGCGAGGAAGTCAGGAAATGGATGAGACAAAGTTATTGGGATAGAGGGAGTGGGGAGGGAGGAAGAGGGTGCAAGTGATGAAAGGAATTGATGGATACCAAGGAGCAGAGGAAGGAGGCGGAAAAAATAAAAATGGATGATGGAGGAGTGGCACGAGATGAGTGCTCTTATGAAAAAGAGAAGTAAGGAGAGAATGATAGACTATCTCTATTATTAGTAAGGAGCACAGCAAAGGAGAGGCTTAAACACAGCTCACATTATTCCGATCATGTCGAACAGTTGAGCTTAAATCTGTGAAAATGAACAACTTTTCCAAAGCTGGGAACAGGAAAGACAATTTTGTAGTCTGCAGTGTTATCACTGTCACACTTTTCTCGAGTCTTACAATTGACTGTGAATAGATTAAAGAAAGCTATTCTGGATTTAAAGGCTCAAACATTTCCAGTTGTGTTTGTTTGTTAACTCATCTTATGAGTGCACAACGTTTATGGGTTGCATCTCAGACTGGATTTGGAACTAGCATGGTTTGTCAAATCCATTTCAAGTCCAAACCCCTTTGAAAGAGCATGCTCAAATCTATTGTAAAAATGGACCGTGTTCCAAGCTGTGTGTCTTGTTTACTGTCAACCAGTGCAAGTTCTGCAAAAGAAAAAGCCATGTTTTGTTCTAATCTTTCTTCGTATCGCTCTCTGTTTTTCAGTTCTTGTGTCCAGAGAGGATGAGTTCAGCAGCAGGCTGAGCAGCAGGGCTGGTTTCCGAGGTTGCACAGCACTTCACTACGCCACACTGGCTGATGACACACGCACTGTCCGCATGCTGCTGGAGGCTGGTACGTTACACTATATATGGCCAAACACTTATCTATCACAGCATGTGTCATTTTATATCACGGTAATCGTACGTGTCTTGTGGAAGTAATTGTTACCTTGCAAAGCAGCTGGATTTGCATGATCATGTGAGAATCTCGCGATAATCTAGCCCTAATTTGCTACATAGCCTGTCCCATAGAGCTGGGCATTGCTCCCATTTGAGCTGCTATTGCTTTCGGTAATATGTTTTGCTCAAGCTGTAAGGATTATGTCGTCACAGAAATGGTATTTACAGATCTCTACCAATGGACACATTTATACCACTGCATGGTATATACCCTCATGTGCCCCAACTGTACCACCCATTCCAACTCAACCATCCCTAGCTCCACTTCTGAGTCCATGAGGGACCCCTAAGGGGTCTAAATATCTACACAGTCTGCAGTTAATCATTGTGGTATTCTCTAACATGGACCAAAATCCACTTTTTTTCTAACTAAATAGTGAAAGTTGGAGGTATGACAGAAGGATAAGTGTTCTGGACTTTGCTTCTGTTTACATTTATCTTCCTCATTTTATGTTATAGACCCTTTTAGGGCCAACGTCACAATGACAACATGGTATTATCTGGAAGCAAAACAAAGGAAAACTGGAGGCAAACACTGATCTCTTAATACATCCATGAGAAACATGAATCGCCATCACAGCAGTGAAGGCTACATGCCCCACCAAACATCTGAATAGTTCTCACCTTGAGAACACCATTTATTTTCACTAAAGAAAATGGCAGTGTAATTTTGCATTGTCAGTGAACACGACAGGGGCAAGACTTGACCAATCAGACAGGGTTTACGGGGCTCAAGCATCAAAGACGGTTTCCCAGTCCAACACCACAACACACCATGACAAATTGACAAAAGAGTGTACTGCCGTTAATGCCCTCTTTAGATTGTGGCCCAAACACATTGAACCAACTAAAATTTTCAGTAAGAGGTCATGTTAAATCATGTTACAGTGTGAATCCAAAATGAGCTACAACAGTACACGCATTCGTTTTACTATCGGCGAAAACTCTGTGCACAAACGGACTTTGCTCTAAAAGTGAAAGCAGAGAGAGAGGGGGACAGACACACACTGCACTGCATGACCTGTCTGAAAACAGGCTCTATGAGTAAAAGAAACACCATATAATAGTCCATTATATTAACATACAGGTGTGTAAGAAGCACTCAGATCTTTTACTGAAGTAAAAGTAGCAACAGCGGAAAAATACTCTGTTTTAAGTAAAAATCCTGCACTCAAAAAATCACTGAAGTTAAAGTGCAAAAGTATTGGAATTAAAGTCTACTTGAAACAGCCTACTAGAAATAAAAGCGTACTATTCATTTCGCAGAATGGCCCATTTCAAAGTAAAACAGCCTATATATTAAAATTATTGATGCATTAATGTGTTCATCACTTTAATATAGCTGGTAAAGATGAAGCTCATTTTAAATATGGGTCTACTGCTAAGGAGATTAATCTATAATAATACATAATTTTTTATGAGTTGGTTTATATTTTGTGTTAATAATCTGAATCTGTAAAGTAACTAAAGCTGTCACATGAATGTCGTGCTGTAAAAAGTACAATATTTGCCTCTGAAATGAAGAGCAGTAGAAATAGCCCACAAACTAGCATAAAATGGTAATACTCCAGTACATGAACCTTAACATTGTTCTGAGATACAGTACTTGAGTAGATTACCTAGTTACATTCCAACACTTAACATAAATACAACTCTAGTCAATAAATGTTTAATGAAAGCAGTTTTGACACTTCAGGCCCTTTCCATTTCCTACAGAACATATTTTTTAATATTTTGAATTTCAGGTAAAACACTTTTTGTGGCCACTCCTCTGACACAATTGCCACTTGGGGTACATATGTTTTTATTTAGATTTTGCCTGCAGAGACACATGGATAAACACAAGCCTATTTTTATCGGATAAGATTTTTTTCTGTATTGTAAATTAATGTCAAAGAATGACTTAGTCCAGATTGCGATTTATGGGTACCCAGGGTGTCAGCAGCCCCCCCCACCCTCAACAAGTCAAGCTCTCCTGCTTAAAAGTCCACATTTCTGATGTTACTTTATACTTTATATTTTCACTTACTTCAGTGGCGTATCCAGGACAGCTTACTGGGGTGGCCAAGATGGGTCACAGAGCTAGTGAGGGGATGGCCATACCAGGAGAACCTTTATGAATGACACATGATCAAAATGTGTAAATATCACATTGCTTGGCTTCAACAGCGACACACATGTATGATAACTTAATTCTAAAACTCATGTTTGCATTCATTGAATTGTTTTTATTTAATACCAGACTGTTTTGACATATTATAAAACTGCTTAAAAGTAAAAAGTTTCAGCAAACTAGCATTATTACAACCTAGAACAGCGCAATCATGCAGGCACCAGTCTATTCAGTTACCTATTCCTGGTCCATTTTAGTGTATTCATCTCTGGGAACCTCTGGTTACTTTACATAACATCCGTTTCTAAATAATATTATGTATTTTTTTTTACTAATGTTCTTCTGCAGCAATATTGATCAGATGATTGTACTTGAGTGACAACTTGAATATGAACGCACATGGCTAATTCATTTATGTTTATCCAGGAGTCACTATCTGAACATGACCTACCATGCTGTGCAGGGGGGTGCTGAATGTTCTTCATCACTTCTGCTGTAATCACTGTTTCACTGTTGCTGGAAGTAGCTGTGGCTGGCTCCGACTCTTCTTTTTTTGCAGAAGAAGCTTTGGATATCTCTGCTTCTTTCCATGGCTATTCTCTAAACCCTGGAGGAAATGCAATTCAGTCAATCGATTAATCAATCATCCATTCATTCATTAGCCATAACTACAATGTCCAGCAGGATCATTGTAAAACTGGGTACAAATCAGTGTGTGAAATAGGCTACAGGGGTGTCTGTCTGGAAACCATAAAATAACTGTTTGAGCTCTATATTAGGTCAAAAACAAAAAACTCTAAAAAAACAAAAAATCATTTGTGGCATTATATGCAGTTTGCTCTGCCTCTGCATATTCCAAAAATCAAATAAAGCATGAAAACTTTGTAGATGTTAGAAGATTCTATCAGCCTGACCAATAAAACAACACATAAATTGGGTGTTTCTTTTGTAAATAAGTCATAGCCAAAAAATACCGACGCACAGTGTTTTGCAAAAGATAAGAAATCTTTAATAAATGGGCATAATGCCTTTGCGTTTCAACTCACAGATATACCAGGGCTGATGTCAGGTGCCAGGCAATTAGTATAGCACTGGATAATTGTCACAGGTGCAATCAATGAAGTGACTGTTGACACACTCAGGTCAACTCCAACAAAGCACCAGTGTGCTCAAGACCAGCAAATTCATCAAACAATCAGCAACATCAGATACAGATCACACAAAACATCAATAACACATAAAAATATTCAAAATGTGTACAGGGTACCTGATACATCACAGGTACCTGCACCTGTGACCATTATGTAGTGTTACTCTGATTGCATGGCACCATCAGCCTTACTATATTTGTTAGCTGCCACTTGTTTTTACATGCCCTGATAAAGACTGTATGTTGAAAACAGTGTTCCTTGAATTTGGGTTTTGTCTTATTTACAAAAGAAACAAAAAGATGTGGTCATTTTGGTCCTTGGATTCAAACAGCACCTGTTCTTGAGACCTACACATGTAATGTGGCACTCCTCTCAGCCAAACTTTTTTATAAATATTTTTTTCTAGACCCATAAATAACTACTTAAATGTTAAGGTTGTTTTGAAGGGAACATTATGGCACAGTCACAACACCCCCATTGCTTGCATACTCACATATTTAACCTTAGTTATTGAATATTTAATATAACGTTAGCTAGTGAACACACGCATCTGTAAAATTCTTTTAGACACCTCCATCATTAATTCAGAAAACACCACCATGTTTCATATTTGGTCTCAATATTTAGATAACACTAGCCAAAAAAAAAAAAAATGCTGCTGCTGGTGTGCAGCAATAGGCTGGTAAGGTTAAGCTAGCTGGAGCTCGCTTGTTAACCTAGCTGCTGTTAGCATGCTACATAAAGGTTTTCGCACATTCGGATGGAAATTTGGGATAAATTAATCATAGGATGACCATACCTTAAATTGACAGCTTTCAGTGTTTGGACATAAATCCACTTGTTCTCTCTAGTCTGAGAGCATACTCCCGAATCTGGACCTTTAGCCAAAAAAAAAAAAAAAAAATGCCAAAAGCTTCGTAATTCTGACCTCCACCTGGTCAACTTGCCGCGTATTTCACGCAGAGCAGAGCGGCGAGCCGCGGCTGAGAAGTTCTGAGGCGTTCGGTGGAATAACGAGCTTTGACTAGAATGACTGCGACAGGCTCCATAGGCCGTGCTGCGGTCGTAATGTGCCGCTGATGGACTCGGTGGAATTTAGGGTTCATATTTACGCCCTGTTCACACCAAACAGGATAAAAAAAAATTGTGTTTCGTTACCTGTGCATATACAGCTGCTGGAGTATTTTTGGAGCAGTTTGCAACTAGCCAAAATTCGCCTTCAGCAGCTGCGAGGGGAGGCAGCTAACAGCTAACATTGTTTGCAGTGAAATACAACAGAAAGCTAAATGTGAACATGCAGGCTCCCTGCTCTGAAACAGAGTAAACCAAGATGCACACTCTTTATTCTTTATCAGACTGGCTGTGCATTACATGCCTTCCGTTGTTTATTTTCCACAATAAAGACCAACTTAAATCACACAGAGCGTTTTGCTAAGAAGCAACTCAACCAATAAAGCTTACCCAAGACACAGGTATATTTTCAGAGCTTATCATGTAACTTTATAGCTTTGCTCACTGATCTCTGAGCCCTTAAGGTCAATTATTTGTTCTGTCTCGGTACAGTGCTGATGCAGAGTGCTCCAATGCACTGTGTCCACAGACAGCGACATTATTTATCCTTAATTTCTGGATCTCAGTAACATCAGGAGAATCTCAACAAGTTTTTAACGCTGATAGGCTATGCAACACAGCGTCACGTGAAATGCTCGCTCAAGTTGAATAATGTCAACTTGCGCAATGGACTCGAAGACACCAAATACGCGCTTTAACTTCCACCATGTCGCATCCAATGCATCCGTTGCACCGTTCAGTAAGAAATTTTATTTCTTCTTGTCTTTGCATTTACTTTATATGTGAACTCGCTGCACGAAATGCTCGCTTTGCATCCGGTGTGAGCACATTATTAAAAATGTCAGACCGGTCCTGGGCCAGTGCAGCCCGAAATCAACGGATCACCTGAGCTGTTATCGCTGATTGACAGGGCGTTTTCTTGGTTTTTGTGCTGATGAACTTCATCAACTACCAGTCTGCAGTGACTGCAAGGGTGGCCAGTGATACTGAGAATGAGAAAATCGCCATTGACTTACTTGTTGTCAAAATGTACAATAACCTAACTCAATACTATTTACAGTCATACTTATCAGCAGTGCTTGAATTAGAAACAGATGATTTGTCCAAAAAACAGTCTCAAAAGCATTAAATTGAAGTGTCTGATACCTGCAGACTCCCTGAAGGTACCCATTTTATCGCGACACATGCCAGGCTCCTTACTTTAATCTTTTAAAACCAAACTAAATGGTTCTCATTCTGCCCTCAGAGCTGAAGGCAGTATGGTGTCCATCAGCTTTAAAAAGCTTTCCATGTATCATCATCTTAACGCTTCCACCCCCGAGTAATATAAACAATATTACAAAGCTCATTTGAAATTGATCACTTGTTCATACCCCCTCTCCATTCAGTCCCATTACACTCGCACCTGTCGTTGACTCAGCTCCACCAACACACACACACACACACACACACTCAGAGACCCTTGGGGCAAAATATCCCCCTCAGTTTCCAGGCGAGCAGCTCTTAAACAAGCTCGGCCTAGTTGAACTGTGACCTCCGCACAGAACATGCCCTTGGGGTAACTCCACACACAGGATGTGTGTGTCTTTGTGAGTGCATGTGTGTGCTTGTGCTCTCAAGTTTCCATTTCATTCATTAAAATATTCATGTATTCATGTATGCTTTTATCCTTTTGATGTGTTTAAGGTCGTGCACGCCTTTTTGAATCTAAACTGGGGGGGACATTTGTAGTTGTTGCTTTTTAGACTGATACATTTTTAATTTAAAGAAAGATTTTTTCCATTTTTTGGATCAAACACCCCAACAATCATTACTAAACACACACATACACACACACACACTTGTATTAATGTCTTGTTTATGTTTATGATGGATGGTGCATCCAAAGCTCTGTCTGCCTGCCCCCCCCTCGTCTCAACCCTGCGTCAGTAAGCAGCACTCTGTACGCTTAAACAAATCACTTCGTCTAACTCGATCAAATTTTCTGCAGACGCATTTTTGAATTAAAAAGGTAAGAAATTTCACAAAGCAGAGACATTTGTTTTAAGTCAATCTGATTAAAGACAGAGTGGGTTTTTGCTTGCGCGACTGAGTCCTTGCTGGTTTGGCGCCACCATCACGGCCAATAACAATCATGACATCACACACACTCAGTCGCCAACACATTGCCGTCCGTGTGTGTGTGTGTGAGTGTGGTTTTGTGTGAATGGCCGCATAATTAAAGACTTTTATACAATTTTTTAATGATTATTCTTGACAAAGCTTGTTATTTCTACCATCATTTTCTTGAATCCCTTTCCTCTTTGTCGCATCCTATCCAGCGTTTCTTACATCATCAGAAAAAAAATCTTATAAACCGCCATAGCTTCGGGACATCTATGTGGATTTGGGTGTGTGTGTATCCTATCCTATTTTTTTATTGTGCGTCATCTTCCCTTCATGTATGTGCACAATGTGTATGGAGTTGTGTGTATCCTCTACCTTCTTATTTCCCTTGTGTTTGTGTGCGTTCACGTTACTCTACCAGCCGTGGGTTTGCTCTTTTGGCCTTAGCCGGCCCTCGACTCGCATCTCCATCCATCACAGTCTCCAGGCCCACCCTCGGGCCTCTCCTCGCCCCACAGTCCCTCACCCTACCTGCAGAGGCTCCGTAGCTTCTCCCCAAGCTCCACATCAAGCCTGCGGCCACGGGCACTCTGTAATGGACGGCTCTGTAGGTGGTAGGAGGCCAGAGGAGACACACATGCTCACAGAGACACACAACACAGATACAAGGATACACACATGCACAAAGAGCAGCAGGGGCTCTCTCCCACCAGCTGCAGTGAAAGAGAGGGAGGAGGAAATAGGAAAGAGGAGGGGACTCCTAATAGGCATAACTAAAGCACGCCTAATGAAGGGATCTTGTGTGTGTGTGTGTGTGTGTGTGTGTGTGTGTGTGTGTGTGTGTGTGTGTGTGTGTGTGTGTGTGTGTGTGTGTGTGTGTGAGTGTTCAGCTGGAGTGTGTGTGTGTGTCTGTTTGTGTGAGTGTTGTTAGTGTTGATCCTGTTATAAAGTGCTATGGCCCAAAGGGTTGGCCTGATATTAAAGCCCTAAATGATGCTATTTATTATGTCCAGTGTGTGTGTGTGAAGGGGGGATACTTTATTGCTTTTCTCCCTCATGTTTTTGGTAGGTGGGGGGATTAGCGGTGTAAGGTGGGATCAATAGCTTTGTGAGCAGGTCACAAAATTTAGGGGTTTATCGATAATGATCACAGTGATTATTAGTCTCTGCGGTCAGTGCTCAGAGCAATAGGAACAACCCGCACCTGTAATGATTACACACACACTGTCATAGTTTCTCCTGAGTGTAGCTCACTCTGAAAAACCTACAGTACAGCGGGTCACTAATGTAGATGTGTGCCTCATTTTCAGATTTGGTACAAGTATCAGCTCCCATCAGCTGAGAGGATACAGCGGAGAATTTTATAAATGGACCCAAATTTAACATATTGTCAGGAAGTATTATCAGTTACAGTTTGTCAGTGATATAATATAATCATTCTATATTCTTGGAACAGAAATTTGCATGAATTTCCCACAGACTTATTAGTAAAGTGACACATTTTATGTAATTCCACAGTTTTTTTATGCTTCCTTTCATGAGTGTCAGTCACTCTTAAATGAGACCGTACCAGCAAAGATTGTTGTACTTCGGCTCGTCGTCACAAAATCCATTGGAATCTCCTGAAGTAGTGCCAGCAAGGTCTGAGCAGGTCCAGAGAAATCCATGTCTAAGGAGAGTGCTGCATCGTATTCATCACTTGGATGACGCACTGGACCTGCAGAAATAAAAATCACCTCTTATGAACTCAGAGCATAAAATTCTCGTGTTTGTCATCTATATTGGTAAATATGGGAGTAGGACCAGTTGTTGTTTGTTCATACTACATACTAGATCTGACACAATACCTAAGTTTTGATGTGTTTGATTTTGATGTGACCTTTTTTTTCATAAAACAAAGATGCACTCCAGTTTTAGTGCACGAGAGGTTTTGATAGTTGGTGCAGTTGATGCATTTTGCAAACAGAAAAAATTCAAGCTGCAACAATCGACAGAAAATGAATTGGCAACTATTTTGACAATCAAATAGTGTTGGATTTTTTTGAAAGGTTGGTCAGGTAGCATTTGAAGATGTCACATTGGGTTGTGGGAAATCACACAGGGCATGTTTCGCTATTTTCTGGCATCTTATTGAAAAACGATTAATGTAGAAGATAATAGAAATATTTAATGTAAACAATTAATGAAAACAATCATCATTTGCAGTCACAGAAATGTATTCAGGTTTGAAGCAATAGCCTGGAAGTGGGTAGATCTAAGACGCACATTTGTATGTGTATGTAGTGTCATTTTAGTTTCATATAAAAGGAGTGCTTTCTAAATATGTAGCTGATTATGCAACAACCAAATCCATTATTGTTTGCCTTTTATTTATGTTTTAATTTTCATGTTGGATGTAGCTAGTGCAGAGGAAACATTCACCTGTTCATGTGGAGGCGCGTGTGTGTTGGTGACTCTGGGTTTGAGGTTGGTGGCACAGGTCAGGGCAGAAGGCACTGCTAACCACTCTCACTGACAGTCCTGGCACACTTCATACACATGCTGTTACATTATATGTCTTCCTCATTCATTCTGTGACATCTTATAGATCCGTTTAACAAAATTTTTCCTCCATTTGACCCCTCCTGCTGTGTGAAGTGTGTGTGCTTGTGTGCCTTAATGGCCCCCAACCTGCAACAACCTGCAGTGTACATAGATTTATAATAATCCAGGGTGTTGGTGTGCGGGTGGAGTGTGTTACTGGCACGCGTTGCAGATATGAAACCCCCTACAGGGTCATTGCATTGCCCTCCTGCTTCTCTGCAGTTAGTCTCAGTGACCCCTGAACCCACGTGACCTCTCACCCCTAACCTCACTCTCTCCATCGATGTTTTGACCCTCCTGCTGAGATGGTGTGTGCATATTATTGTAGCACTTGCAGCAAAAACCACATTTTTATATAAAGAAATGTTCTGTCGTTAGTTTAAACCGTTTTATGAATAGTTACAGTTAATTGGATTTTTGTCTCTAATGTATGACCTACATGTGTGTGTTTTGCATGCCTGCATACAGGTGCCAACCCCCTGCAGACCAATGGTTTGGGACACACACCACGGGCCTATGCTAAGGAGGGAGAAGTGAGCAAAATACTGCAGGAATTTGAGGGCAAGGTAACTCACTGACACGGACACACAACTCTGAAGGTGTTCTTCTGTACAAACTGTGCAGAATATAAGCAATTAAAACAACATTAGTTTCCATGCACACTAATGTTTTGAAGCTGTACTCATTTCCTGTGACCTGGTCTAAATGACTCAGCACTATTCACTTGGTGGACATCTGTGTCATTTAGTTGCCTTCATGCACACAGACACACACTCCTCAGGAGGTCTGTGTCACTCTGCTGACTGACTGACAGCTGCTATTGAGTATTAGATTTGTGAAAGCTGGTAGAGGTTAACTGGGGTTAAAAACAAGTTGGATTATATATCAGCTGTATGTTTTACGGGACATTATGTAACCTGGAATTCAACATACAAACCTTCAGTAATGTGTTTATATATTGTATAAATATCTTCTCATGGATAGTTGGTACTTTTCCACGTGTTAAAATCGGATTTAAATTGGGATCTTTGATTGAGGGTGATCATGAGGCTTGGTTTCAACTGAACAATGGTAAAGAATCAGCGGCTTGTGGAAATTGTCGCTGCTCAGCTCTTGAGACTTCACAGGTGTATAGTAGTAAAGTTGAGGTCAGCTGTTTTCTTAAATAAAACTTGAGTTACTCGTAGTTATCTACTGGCCTGACAGCAGGCCAGAGCTAAGCAAGATGGAGAGAGACAGAATAAACAGCCTGCCTCCACTGCAGGGTAAAAAACGAGAGTCTGAGAAGACAAAGAGGAGAGGATGAATGAGACATAGGACGGCTGTGAGAGAGAAAGAGGGAAAGAAACAGGGAGAAGTAAAGGTAGAAAGAAAGGGAGAGGGAAGATTTGGGCAGAGAAAGAGGAGAGTTTTTCTTGCCACAGGCTGCACTTTGCTGCTGCTTGGCTTGTTTTTGGTTTAGGCGCACGTTTGTTTCTTGTTTGAATGTGTTTGTTGTAGCGATGAGCTGTGAAATTTAAAAGGCTGGTAAATAGTGTTGCTATCTCTCACTCTCTTTCTCTATAATATGGTTGAATATTACAATAACAATATTGACTGCCATAAATAAACAGATATTAAAGTGTACTTTGTGATGTTTTCCTGCTACTAAAATACAACAAATTGCTTTGAATTAAAAACATGGAAAAAGGGAAAATATTTCCAACATTATATTTTACAGTGCAGTCCTCTACTGATACTCTTTCAGCTTACTAAGAAAATCCTTGAGTGCAATATCACAGAGATTGCACAGGTTGAAATCATAGTTATAATTTAAAAAAAAGCCAAATGTGTTTTATAACCCTTAATGGTAAAGATGAAAATATAAAAGAGGGATAAAAAGACTAAGAGGGGCATACTTGAAAACCCTTCATTGTATTTGTGTTTTTTTCCATAAGAGTTTATTTCTTACATTTCTCTTCTGCTTGTCCATCTTCTTTGCCTCCATCTAGTTCCAGGAGGTGCAAGCTCGGCGGGAGGCGGAGGAGAGGCGGAGGTTCCCCTTGGAGAGGAGGCTGAAGGAGCACATCATCGGACAGGAGGGTGCCATCAATACTGTGGCCTCAGGTAAACACACACACACACACACACACACACGGATCATTAAATATATGCAGTTAATACACAATGACAAACACCACAAAAACAACTTGTGCACATAACTACATATTTTAAAGCCACTGTGTTTTTTTCCACATTGTTTTGCTATCTTTGCACCATGTCTCTGTTTTCCCCTCTCTCCTGCTCTCCTCCCTTCCCTCCCACAGTAGGCGGGTTCAGACAGACCGGCGGAGGCTGTAATTGGTTAATTGTGATGAATGAGCTGTCTGTCAGGCACACACAGGTGCTGTGTGGATGTGTGTGTGTGTGTGTGTGTGTGTGTGTGTGTGTGTGACAGCTGAAGAGGCCAGGCTTGGAGCCGCCAGTTAACACGATTACAGAGAGAGGAGACATACTACAGACCCCCCCACCCCTTCTCTTCCTCCTCTCTTTCCCTCTTTCTGCCCCCCTCCCCCTTCATCTCTCCTCCTTTTCTCTCCTCTGTGTCTCCCTCCATCTCTCTGTCTTTACCCCCTTGAGCTCCATCACATCCACTCTTTCTCCTTCACCCTTCTATCCTCCCCTGCTTCCACTTTGCGGCCTCCGCCTCTGCATCTTTCCATCATCATTCCTCCATGCTGTGCCCTCTTGCAACACGCAGAGTCAGGGATGGACAAGAGAAAGGCAAAGTGATGGAGACAGGGAGAGAAAAACAGATGAGACAGGCGTAAAACAAATGGAGGCAATGGAAGACAAAAAAAGACAGGAACACTGATGAGGGGAGATAGCAGAGAAGTGGCGGAGAACCAGAAAGCTCGGAGCATTGACAGAAAGACAAAGAGAGCAAGTGTAATGCATAGAGAAGAGGAGGGAGGATGAGTTAGAGCACAATAACACAGCAGACAGTAAAGAGCTGATATTACACCAGGCATCCACGGAGGCCATGTATTGATCCGCAGATGAGAGAGAGAGAAAGAGTGTGTCTTCAGAAAGGGCTCTGCAGAGAAGGAGGAGGTTGTGTGTTTTTTTATGATCTTGGGCAGATTTGTGAAAATAATCAACTCACTCCCAAAGCTGGAAGTGGATATTATAATCTGTAATTTTTTCATGAGAGCAAATACTGCAGAGTTTACAACCAACAAGAGAACAACTTGGAATTTTGCCTACAGACCTCATAAAAAAAATAAACTAGAAAATATAAAACTATAGATGTTTATAAGGCAAAATACAAACAGTTATGCTATATAAGTAATAGTTACAAGTGTCAGTGGTGGTTTTGATGGGAGTCAATGAAGCAAGACGAAATCTTGGGACTTGTAGTCTTTGGCAAGGTGATGAATGATAGTTGTTATCATGGCAAATTGTCCTGAAAGCCATAGAAGACGTCACCACAGTGATAAAGGAACAGCTTATTGATCTCTGAGAAGTATTACAGTGAATATATCACACACACGCGCACACACGCGAGCGCGCGCGCACACACACACACACACACACACACACACACACACACACACACACACACAGAGTCTGAAAGCAAGCCAGAGAACATGTTGGATGCTGAAAAGAGGATCCATTTGCAAAGATAAATACAAAAACATGTTGTCGTCTGTGAATTTATACTTGTGTTGTGTAGAGCTACAATGAATAATTGATTCGTTGTCAACAATTAAATTATTCATCAACAAATCTGACAATCGATTAATCAGTCTGAGTAATTAAAAAAAAGTCAACATTTTCTGATTTCAGCTTCTTGAACGTCAGTATTTCCTGGTTTCTTTTACTCCAAAAGTAAACTGAATAGTTTTGGGGTGTAGACAAAACAAGACATTTTAGGATGTAATCCTGGGCTTTGGGAAACAATGAACAATATTTTTCAACATTTTCTGACATTTTATAGACCTAACAAATAATCAACTAATCGAGAAGATAATCAACAGGTTAATCTACAATGAAAATAGTCGTTAGTTGCAGTCATAATGTTGTGTGCCATTTCAAAGAGGAGCAGAGATGGAATGAGCCAAACTCTGGCAGAGTCAAAGAGGGGGAGGTAGAGATTTAGAGATGAGGACATGGACCAGGAAAGAGCGGAAGGGATATACTGGAGATAAAGAGACAACAAATGAGAAAGGGGCATACAGATAAAGAGAGATGGGAGCTGCACATGACCAGATGATGTAATCTCAGAGGCAACACATACTACAATATATTTAAACCTTTGTCACGTTTCAGCAGCTCTTCTCATTCCCCATCATCCATTACAGTTTCCCAGAGATGAAGGTGGAGTTTTGAAATAGCTTGTTTCATGTGTAGGGTCGCAACTAACAATTATTTTGATTGTTGAAAAAAAGTCAATTAATGTTTCCTTAAGTATCCGATGACGTCCTCAAATGTCTTATTTTGTCCAAAATCCAAAGATATTCCGTTTGTTGTCACAGAGGAGGGAAGAAAACAGAAAATATTCTTATTTATGCTAGAATTTTAACTAAAAAAATGTACTCAAACCAGTTAATTGATCAATAGTCCAAAGGCTAAATATACTGAATTTACAATGATATAATTCATATCTATATATCTATCGATCACTTGATTGATAGATAGATAGGTACCTAAGTGATATTGTCTCAGGTCCCTAATTTGAAATGAAGCAAAACTGTATAGTGGCAGACTTTGTGATACCAGCAAATATTGTATTGTTGTCCAAAGAATTAATAAAATATTGTATCGAAAGTTGGGAAACACCTACCAAAAAATTTTTGCACTTGGTGTGTTGTCATGTCTCCAGAATGGCTGTTTCCACCTGAACATCTCATGACGAACAGCTGGCCTGCAGCAAGATACACAACCACACACAAACACACACACACACACACACACACACACACACACACACACACACACACACACAGGAAGGAGGTTAGATTGATCCAGGTTTAGCTCTCAGGGCTAAGAGTTATTGAGGAGAATCATCCCTCTATAATCATGTTAGAGCCAACCAGACCTGCCCAATACACGCTGCTCTGAGTGTGTATGTGTGTTTGTGAGACTGTGTGTTGTTAGAGAAAGTGTGTGCATGCATGTGTGTGTGTGAGAAAGAGCAAGCTTTCATTTGTTTTGTGTCTCCTTCCTTTCCTTGTTGTTGTCAGGGTCCTCTGAGAAATGTCAATGTGCCCTTCTGTCAAAGTCGGTCTCAATCAACTAAAACACACACAAACACACACACAGAAGGTTACGCTGTCATTCACACAGCCATTGATAAAGCAGACGGAGCTTTGGAGCCCCTCTTGTCACTATTCATCTCCGTGTCCATCTCTGACACACTCGTTTGTTTCTCTGTCTCCTTATCTCCATCACTCCTCTCTCTTTCCTCTCTTTATCTCCTCCTACATCCTTACTCCTCTTTCCTCTCCTTATCTCTGCTCGTCCTGCTGCTTCCCTCCCTACCATGTCATCTCTCTCTTCCTCTGCTGCTGCCAAGCATCTGTTCTTTATGATTATCAGCTATTAGTAGCTAGTTTAACACTCAGGTCTGGTGTCTGTCGTGAAGGATTTTAGCTTCACTGCATCACACACAGAGCCTGTTAGATCACAATAAGCGAGCAGGAAATGTCTCTTCATCTCATCTGCAGCTGTTGTTGGACTCACTTTGACTGTTGCTGAAAGGTGAACTGAAGCTTCGGTTCCTTCTCTTTAGCAACTTGGCCACAGATTTCTCCTGCCACTTACCATCCTCTGGCTGCACACGATAAGTTGCCAAGTAATTGACACCTCTAAGATGCATTTTTTAAGCTCATTATCTCAAACTAACTAGAGATATTTATGTTAAGAACTTGTCAGTACAGACAGTTGGCCAGAAGTTGTAAAGGCAGTGGAAACTGGATTAGAATACATGGCAGGTGTATAAAACTGGTCGGAAATTGAAGGAAAAGTGTCGCATAAATTGACCAGCCTGTCATACATGTTTGAGTCAAGGCTTCTCTAATGATGTTCTCACTTGTCAGATTCAAACAGACCAGAATTCATGATGTAACTGATGTGCAGTCTCCATATTTTAAAAAGCCTAAATTAACAATCCAGAGATAAAGTTATCAAGTCAAAGCTAACCCAAAGACAGACCTACTGTGTGTGGTTGCATGTTTGGTGTTTCTGTCAGGATAAAAGCTAGCCTGATGTGGCAGCATTAACATAGCCAACACCAAAAATTGGAAATAGAAATTGCAGACTTATAGTCAGAGCTGGGCAATATGGAGAAAATAAAATATCACAATATTTTGATTAAATACCTCAATATTGATATAAGGGCCAATATTGTAGGTTTGACTAATGGTGTTTTCCAGGGTTTCCCCACACATTACCAGCAAGTCCGCCAGCATCAGTTGAGGCTCTGTTTACACCTGAAATCAACAAGCATCCTGGGTTACTGGATCATAGATGGAGAGCTCTAAGTCAGATGGGAATGTACCCAATCATCCTTGTTGAGATCTGATCACTCAGACCACATTTGGAGGTGATCCGGTCTGCATTTGGCAACATTTTCTCAGCAGTGTGTTTGCTCGTGTTTGGTCCACATTGAAGCACAGCCTAATCAGCTGACGTCCTCTATGTAGGCGGAGGTACGTACTCATTGGCGTGTCAGATATATAATATGAGTTCTTCAAATATTTTGAATGATTAGATGAAGGATTAGACTCCTTCTGTTTTGCTTTAATTTAGCCCATGCACCACATCTTGCAAACTACTACTTCTTTTGTATCGCAAATGTAAATGACGTATATGTTTATTTGGATATCACCGCTGTCGGGCGCAAACCTCCTATCTCCAAAATCTATTTTTCAGGAGAAAAAGTAGTAGTATTTTTTCATTAGAAAAAATGCTGTGTTTTTAAAAGAAACCAATGGAGACAGGTTTAATCATAAGCTTTTTTTACATACACTTCATTGTTTGAGAAATGTTAAAATCCACTAATAGACGCAGAGGGGGAACAATAGAATTAATTAACAAAAAAAAAAGAAAATAGTGAAATGTGGAGATACAAGGTTTGTGCCCAACAATGACGATATAGAGCATGGGGAAGTAAGTCTGGACCAAAAGTGGTCTCTCAGTCGGGATGCATGTAAAGAAGCATTTTAACACCAGGTCATAACAGACGGAGAGCTGTCCACTTGTGATCCGATCACCAAAGACATATTCCAGGTGTTAACAGGCCCAAAAGGTCTTGAGGTAGATGCACAGCTCATAAAGGGAACTGTGATCATTTTGTGTGAGCTTTATGAAGATTTAAATAATGACATGATCAGGATGCATCCACCCATTTTATATACATACTCAACAGCCTCTGAGCTCCTTAAGGTGAGGCACATTAATACGTTTCCAATCCAAACTGTATGTGTTTGGACCTTGGAAGGGTAGCCACACAGTCAAAGTGAGAACTCCACACATCCAGCCTGTCAGTGGATTCAAACCCAGGTCCATTTTGCTGAAGGCAGCCAATAAGCCACTGTGCCGTGCTTTGATTCTGTTGGCAAAACCTTGCTCATCTGTGGCTCTGGTTTTGGCCCCCGGCCTCTCAACAGCTTCAGATTTGGATGAGTTTGTGCTGGTGTCTGCTTCTTCGTCGAGTGGCTGAAACCACGGGCCAAATACACTCCCCTCCGATCCACCTCATCATCTTGTCTTTGTGTATGTGTGTGAGTGTGGTTGCTGGGGTGATGGCAGGGTTGGGTAGGCACTCCTCTTTAAGCAAGCGTGTGTGTCTGTGTGTGTGTGAGGCTGCGATCCATGCTAAACTGATTTCGCCATGGCCGCGCCAGGGAGGCTAACACAATTACTGCTGGCTAATGGCCCCACTGACTGAGGGGGGAAGAGGGGCAGCGTGGGTAGCTTTCTGGAGGTCTCTCATCTTGCTCTCTTGCTCTGTTTTCTCTCTTCTGACTCTTTTTTTTTCTCTCCACCAAATGTCTTGACCCTTTTCTCATCCCTGCTCTCTCACTCTTTTATCATAGTTTCTGGGATACCCGTCGCCCTCGGGTCAATCCGGTTCAGTTGGGTGAAAATCACAATACTCAGTGCAAAAGCAAAGTCAACAAATGCAAATAAATGAAATAATAGTCTCATCTTCTTTCTCTCTGTCTCTGCACTCTGTAGCCATCAGGAGGAAGGAGAATGGGTGGTATGACGAGGAGCATCCTCTTGTATTCCTCTTCCTCGGCTCATCAGGAATTGGTAAGTCACTCTATCTTTCACACCAAACACCTCCTCTCTCTCATTTGATCTAATGAAGTAATGACAAAAAACTCTTGAGTTTCTTGAAGGTAGCTGCCAAAATAAACAGAACACTTGAGTAAGTCAAGTCTCTGAAGTTTGTTGAATGCATGTGGAGTGTATTTTCCTCCATCCAGTCTACTGATTTCAAAAGAAACAGAATAAATGTAAAAGTAGAGGAAATTAAACAAGATTTCTTTTGACAGTTTTTCACATCTCTTTTTTGATTTGTTTATTTGTAAATATCTTCATTTTATTAAGATTTAAATTCAAATATTAAAAGAGGGGCTGTATTTGAGAAAATAAAAACAAAAAATCTGACAATTAAGTTTTCAAAGAATGTGCTCCCTTGATCTAGCCAATGTACTATTCCTACAGTCGGCACAGTACCAGGATGGCAGGCTAATTTTTATATTTGAAGGTCAGCTGGCATAGTTAACTAAACTGTAAGCTAATGTTAGAGTTGCTCCCAATCTCAGACAGCATTTTCTGAAAGACATTCAGAGCATGCCTATGATTTAGAGTCTGAGCCACGATTGTGGCGGCTTACAGCTAATGGTGCTAACACCAAGCAGTGCTAACAGTGTTGACAGAGCTAACTGTGTTTAGCTGGAGGGAGCCAGAGGGTGGCCGTTATGCTTCCGTGTCCTGCCTTTAAGGGCATATGTATATATATATGACATGTTGCCTGTTATTATAGCAGAAAAACACTATTTGCTGTGTAAAGATATGGTGGACTAATGGCGTCCTGGACAGAGAATTAAGTCACGCTACCTGTGTGTGTTGTAATCTCAGCTTCACTGTTTTTTATTTTGGTCGGCGGGCCGGTTGCATATGCATGTAAGTGCATGTAAATCTCTCCCTTTATGTTCCACTGGCTAGCTAATTGCTGCCCTTCTGCACTGCGCTCATACAGTGGTTACCCCTGATAACATAGCCCCAACTTATGGTGGTGAAGCGCAGCACCCACCTGCCCATAACTTAGGACCAATAAAAAATTGATAAGTATTGGCTTTACAAAGCTCCATCCATTTCCAATTTGTTTGTTTATTGTAGTCCATTGAGCGCTGGGTTCACTAGCTGTCAAAAACAGCTGATTGCACTTTAAAACACTGAATGAATGTCTTTGTGACGCACAGCGCTGAGAGGGGACAAACCTCAGAACAACACGAAAGAGGTTTCAATTAAAGATATCCACTGGGGATGAATTGAGACTTACTGAATTCTGTTTGGACCTTTCTGCTGCAACAGATCCGTTTTGACACTCATATGTCCATGTATCTGTCTCTCACACCTACTGTCAGAATAAAGGCAAAAATGGCACAATAAAAAAACATAAGAAGCCATTTAAAGAAGGGCTGTGATACAGGGTGTATTCTTATTTAAAAGTCAAAAATATTTTTAAAGATGGACTTCCGCAGGCTAAGTATGGAGCAGTATTATGTAGAAAACTTGTTTTGAATCAAGTCAATATCTGCAGATAGTCAATATTTTAAGTTGAAACTTGACATCTCCAGTTCAGAGAAAATCTTAAATTTTTCTGAAACAGCAGCAAGATCAGGAAGTGTGAGTGTATGTGTGTGTTGGAGTAAAGGAAAGAGGGAGAAGGAGGGATATTACGGGCCAGATAGATGGCTAAAAAAGAGGGAGATGGTGAGATGACAGGCCAGAGAGATAGATGAAGGGGAGACAGTGTTCATATTCTCTGCTGCCTTCAGCGACAAACAGTGGCCATGAGACATCAATATTAAACACAGCAACAAGACACACAGCCTCACACACACACACACACACACACACACACACAATCATAAGCATACCAAACACAAGACATCAATATCATATATGAGCATATTATATGCAGAATATTTTAGCGCCAAACATAATGTGTGCTTCTAGAGAGCTTGAGATGATTGAAAGCTCTGTAGAGGGAGACACTGGGATTTAGGCCAGCACTTAGAGAAGGAGAGAGATCGTTTTTCTGTCTGAAATGAGTAAGCTTCCTGAAATCTCTGCATACTGATGTATTCCAAAAGAGTAGGCATTGTTTTTCAATACTAAAAACAAAATAATTAAATGGGGGCAGGAGTTGTTCCTGTTTGAAGCTGAATAATTGAATGATGTCTCTGTTTTGTCTGATGCTGGATGTCACAGGAAAGACAGAGTTGGCCAAACAGGTGGCTCGCTACATGCACAAGGACATCAAAAAGGTATGTTATGAAGCGTCTCACACACACACCAATCTTCAAATATTCAGTCAATTGGCGGAAAACAGGTCCTCCCACTAATATAAAACAGACATTTAATATAGTGTCTCTTCCTGCCTTGAAGAAATGACAAGGAATTCAATTTGTGCTGGTTTCCATGGTAACTATTAGTAGCACATGTTCAACACACTGATACAGCAGCATGTTGTGCCTCTTTAGGAGGTTAACCCATCATGTGATTGCAGGGTTTCATCCGTATGGACATGTCGGAGTTCCAGGAAAAACACGAGGTAAGACACTTTTTACCAGGAAGAGTCAGAAACTGTGTGTTTCTAATGACTGGATGAATCACACAAACTGTGTTGAATTTGTTGCTCTAACAGAGGTTCATTCCTTTCAAAGGAGAGAGTAACAATTACATCACTCTACTGCTGCAGATGCATGTCACTGACACAGTGGATTAATTCTGTTTATGTACTCATAATGGATGCATAAACTAAAATTAATGTTGTTTTTGCCCTTCTTTGTGAGGCTTCGGTGATGAATACATTTCATCAGTGAATCAGAGTTGCTTTATTGTATGATGTTCAAGAACCACATCTTATCATTTCACCTCAGTACAGTTATCCAGTGTTGACTTCTGCATAGTTTGCAGCAACAGAAAGCTTTATAGGTAAAGTATGGTCCTTTGTACGGTATTTTGTGCACCCCCTCGGGCGGTACCTTCAAGGTATGAACCAGATAACTTTAAGCAATTTTGAAACGTCTCCGGTGAAATAAAACCTGCAATCAAGCTTTTATCACTTACCGTCCCAACTCAACCCCGGATCAACAAACTTGTCATTGCTGCTGTCTTTAGAGCCACTCTCCTTAGTTAACAGTGAGTTCAGCATTTGCCCAGTTTCCAAGCTAACATAAGCAGCAGCGGCCAGCAGCTAACATCCAACACCGAGCCATTGGACGTTCCCAACAAACTCACACCAACACTGAATCAACTTGACTCTGTTGTTGAATAATGAGCATTAGGTGCCATTTATTGTGTCACGCTAACAGTTAGCTCTGTCTCTGTCTGCGTGTGGCCGGACGGACTCTCACAACTGTCCCTGGCGGAGAGCTCCCACTCCCGCAGCAGCAGCTAAAACGCATACAGTATGATGTTTGGTGAAGTGAGTGCTGCGCATTTGACTGAGTTGGCAGTTCAGTGGCTGCGATGCCACCAAAATATTCGCCACCTGATTAGTACTATCAGTGTTGAATGATGTTCTCTGTTGGTATTGTAATCATTTTAAGGGTACTGGTATTGGTATTGGAACTTTTTAAGCGATATCCAGCCCAAGTACTCTCTCTCCCTCTTGTCTCAGGTGGCAAAGTTCATTGGCTCCCCACCGGGATATGTGGGACATGAAGAGGGGGGCCAGCTGACCAAGCTATTAAAGGCGTGTCCCAACGCTGTCGTCCTGTTTGATGAAGTAGACAAGGCTCACCCTGATGTTCTCACTATCATGCTGCAGCTTTTTGATGAGGTGCGTATACAAACACACAGTGGCCATCCTGTGTTTCTGTTTGATGAAGCATTTGCAAGTGTAACACTAAAGGACTGACCTCTGTCGTTCCTGCGGTCCTTCTCTCAGGGTCGCCTCACAGATGGTAAAGGGAAGACCATCGAATGTAAAGATGCCATCTTCATCATGACATCCAACGTTGCAAGTGATGAAATCGCCCAGCATGCACTACAACTTCGCCAGGAAGCTGAGGTGGTCAGCCGTAGAAAGCTGGCCGACAACCTTGGTGAGAGAAACACACAAACACACACATACTTAAAAATGCAAACACAAACACATTGACCTGCGTTTGTTATATGCATCTTTTGCTACAGCTGAAAAATAAATTCTACATCGCTTTAGAACTTTATTAGTACTCACATCAGGAGCCCGTTACAACCCATTCTGACGATACTTCAGATTATTTTGTTTGTCAAATTGTCAGTTTTTAGTTTGCCAAATAATGTTTTGCTAAATAATTTCGATCAACATTTTAAAAATTGCAAACACATAAAGTGAAGTGATTTGGCCCTTCCCTGTGAAGACATATAGAGACGTCAGGTGAATAAAATTTAAAGTGAGATTAACATAGATGTGTTTTTTCTACAGAGGATGTACAGAAAAGTGATGACATCACAATCTCCAGACAGTTCAAAGAATCTGTGATTCGTCCGATCCTGAAGGTAACTCAGTTACTCAGACACACCTTGTTTTGAAGTAATTACAGACAAATGGTGCAGTTTAACTGTTTGCTTCACTACAGCAGTTTACTGTTGTTGGCATGAGAGGCTTCGGTCGTCATTGTTAACTCTTTGGTTCCTCCCCAGGCTCATTTCCGGAGAGACGAGTTTCTGGGTCGGATCAATGAAATTGTGTACTTCCTCCCATTCTGTCACTCAGAGCTGCTGCAGCTGGTCAGCAAAGAGCTCAACTTCTGGGCCAAGAAGGTATGTAACCAGGGTGTCTGCAGGTCTGTAAGAAGTCTTAAAATGACTTAAGATAATGCCCTAAAAAAAGTCAGTTAGAATTTGTTAGGTCTTAATTGCCACAAACATTTTAGCTAATTTAATTTTTACATCTTTTAATTTATTTTTGTCAAAATGAATCAAGCTCTTCTTTGTAAAAATACACATTTCTGATTTTACAAATCTTTAAGCCCAGTACTGAACCTAATACTGTTTTTATACTTTACACTTGTACTTAACTGTTGGCAAAATATAGACATACCTAACTTAATCTAATAACCTATTCCTACATAAAACCTGCCTCTGAACAGTACTGTATACACTCACCGTCAAACCTGCAGTGCTTGAATGAGAAAACGATGATAAAAAAAAGTCTTAAATTTAGTTAACTATTCTTTTGAAAAGGTCTTAAAGGTCTTTGAGTTGAGAACATTATAAAACATTGGAGGACATCATTTTGGGCTTCGGGAAACACTGATCGACATTTTCACTACTTTATAGATCTACAAAACTAACTGATTAATAGAGAAAATGATTGACAGATTATTTGACAGTGAAACTTATCATAAGTTGCAGCCCTATTTGAAAGACTTCACAGCACCGTACTTTTATAACATGGGTGTTCTCCACTGGGGCTGGAAGGCCCTACCCACTTCATCCTGCAGCCGTTGAGCTGTGCAGGAACACACGCAGATCAATATCATGTGCCACTACTACTCACTATAATGTGATTACAGTGTTTAACATGTGGAGCCTTCATCAATATTTAATTATTAATATTACAGCTGGTGTCCTGACAGTCAACATGGGCCCTGCAGGCAACTGATAGGAGCGTGACTCATGACTCTCACTCTGTGCATTTGTCTTGAATGCTGCTGCTACTTGTTCTCATGCATCTATTTGTCTTTAACGTTTTAAGTGTTTGTGTCTCGTAATAACTCGTCTCTGTCTGTGTGTGGCAGTGCTGCTCACAGCAGAAATCTCATTATTACAGAATCCTCACGAGCCATTTGTTTGTCACTCACTTATATTAAATAAATTAAATGTTTAGTGCTATCATTATTGCCTTAATACCGTATTTGTAATCTTGTGATATTAGTGTTTGTATCTCTGGAGTAAAACACGGCATTGTATTTATTGAATGGAGTGTTAACATCAGTAGCTAAATGAGCAGCTCTGATCGCTGCTATTGACTGGAGTTTGATTAAAATGCATTAAGGGCCTGTTGATTAGCATTGGCAGGCATGCTGCTTGACAGTTTCTCCTCTCTGCTTCTGCATTTGTCTCTTTCTCCGGCATCCACCATCCTCCCTCTTTGATTTGACTGTTTGCTATAATAACCTCTTATGATAATAAGCTCTTCTTTATCTCTCTGTTACTCCCTTCTCCCTGTCATTAGGCTAAGCAGCGCCATGATATAACTCTTCAGTGGGAGCGCCCGGTTCTGGACCTGTTGGCGGGCGGGTATAACATGCACTACGGAGCACGCTCCATCAAACATGAGGTTAGTTCTAGGCAATAAAACTACTTTGTTATGATTAGGAAAACATTGCAGATGTCGCAAAAAAAAACAAAACAAAAAACAAAACTCAAATGGCTTTGAGTCACACAAACATGGTCTGCAAGGCAGCAGTGTCTTGGGTCAAAGTCAAGTGTTTGTAGGAGCCATTTAAGAAAATAAGTAGATGAATCCATAATTAAGTGGTATATTTGGTATATTGATATCATCATGTGTCATAGATAGATATATGACACATGATATATATTAGATATACAGTAGACATAAGTCACATGTTTTGATCAGTGAAGAGCTCTTATCAGCCGACAACAGGGATTTGTTTTCAGTAGTTAAAAAAAAAAGTTCAGTATCAGCATTATGTTGTTTTCGTGATCCAGGAGCAAAGCTCAAGAACAGCAGATGTAGAAAGCAATAGTCGACAAATTCATTTTTAACTGTAATATGAAGAAACAATCTATTAAAAATGCAAAATAAATTAAAGGAAGTAATCGGAAATAGTCAGCATACTGGTTTAAATACAATTTTCTAAACTTCATCTCACCACTAACCTTGTCACTGATACCTCAGGTTGAGCGGCGGGTCGTCAACCAGTTAGCTGCAGCATACGAGCAGGAGCTGCTGCCCAAAGGCTGCACACTGCGTCTGTCTGTCCAATCAGAGGACCAGGAGGAGCGGAGGACGCCCAGTCTGCGCCTTGAGGTGGTAGGAGAGGACAGCTCATCAAGAACGCTGGACATCCGTCCACCGCTGAGCCCTGAACATTAACAACACAGACACACAGAGGATATATCCAGATAAATTTATGCACACATGTACACTTTCCACACACACGATATCATTATCATTATCATCATCATCATCACCATCATCATCATCATCATCACCATCACCATCATCATCATCATAGTATGAGGAGGTTGGATAGTTCTTGATGGATTTTACCAATAAAAGTACCTCGATAAACACATCACTGCCTCTCTTTTTCAGTACACATATGCAGTATTTACATGCCAACTTTTACACAGTATCGCAATATAATATCTGCCAACAATGTGTACTGTAAAATGTGAACTAATTCCGCCTACTTGACCATTAAAGTTTGTTATTCATTTTCACAGCCAAGACTGATAATCACTGTGCATACAGTCTCATTGGAAATAAAATCTAAGCGCAGGGTAAGTAACATGTTACAGAGTGTAAACACAGCATAGATGCTTCAGCATGCATGTGCAGCTTCATGATCATCAAACATCTCATATCAGTGGATTGAAGCCATTGTATTAGCTGAAACAAAAGCTTTGCTGCATTACATCTGTAGTATCCAACTGTTGATGTCTAGCTGTGACATAGTGATAGTTAATGTTAATCTTATAGTGAGAAAACTGAAAACAGCCAAAGTATTTAATATTTATTAAACATTCTCTATGTGACATTCAGAGCATTAATATAGCAACAAACCACTAGCTGCTATGTAAAGATATAGTGGAGTAGAGAATAAAGTCATGCTACCGCTATGTGTGTAGTAGCCTGAGCTTCTCTGTGGTTTGTTGTGGTAAATGGTTCGGCTATGCATCCATGCTAAGGTTCATTGATGCTCCCTTTATGTAGAAAAATACATACATACATTTCAAACGTCACCGCTCTCATACTTTATGTGTCCTATATGTTTGCACAGATACAGCCAACAGGTGGCAATAGATAACAGAGTCAAAAGTTTCATACAAGAAATGAGGCTACAATACAGGAGGTTATAAAAATGTACCTTTTTACAGAGGCAGCACTGTAGACGGCGGTGGACTGTGAGGCCATGAAATACATCATGATATGTGGACAGAGAATTCTTTTCACTATATTTGCGTTACATTCCACCATTTTTTAAATGCATCTGTCTTCTGTGGTCAAATCTAGCTGGAACTATGCTACAGTGCTCCCCCTGATTTCCACTGCTCCATTTTGTCCGTATCCATAAACTTTCATAACGCATGCATAAATGCGGACTAAATGAACAAAGTACAGACAGAAGACTCCATCTGTAGTCATGTACATATCAAACGGTGAGCATAAATGAGCCTTAAATTCATGTGAGTCCCTGTGTGTGTATGCCACTGACTAACTAACTGCTACCGCTCTGCAATATGCAAATATGACAGTTACAGCTGATAATGCCGTCCTGACCCATGGTGGTGGGACAGCATCATCCTGGAAGTGCAGCGCCCACCCTTCACTATCCCCAATGTTAACATTGCTAGCTCTGGCAGCACTGTTGCCATTGTTAGCGCCATTCCCACCATTACCACTGTTTGCTGCTCACCACCTCCATGTTCAAAACTGACCTGACTCTGAATCATAGATATGCTCTGAATGTTGCATACAGCTCCTTTAAAGAGATAAGGATAAATATGTAAGTTAAGTTAAAGGCAATGAACAGTGGAGGGTCTACATCTGACAATAAAAAGATGAATGGCTGTTTGGAGGCCACTTAGGGAGTTACGTGATTTTGACCATAGGGAAGTCAAATAGGAAAACACCTAAATTAACATTAATGAGTAACAAAATTTAAATCTCTTAAATACTAAGTAATTTGGTTTAAGAATGAAAAATGTTTTACCATTGTGTACTAAACTACAGTCACTTTGTGTTTGTCCATTTGCTGTGATGAAGAGAAGTATTAACAACCAAAGATAGTTTGACATTGGCTCGGATCGTGATCTCTGTTCATTTTAATGCATATTTACATAGAAATCATCACCAGCAGAGCATCACTGATAAATGTTAGTAAACACAACCTGCTTATTTATTTCATTTTAGTAAAAAATGTGTTAGTGGAGAAAAACCAAGCAGTAAAGTATAGCAGTCACTTGAATGATAGCTTATAAAACTGCCTTGTGAATTGTTTCTGTTGATGCATGTTGATGTAGAGGAACTCGCCTGTCACGACAGCGTGCTCCGGTGCTGTACAGTGTGTGTCTATCTAAAAAAATCTATCTGACATAAAGAGACATTTAGAGTCGTGTAGAAATAATATTCAAAGTGTTGTTTCATAAATGTTTGAACAGCATGTTGACAAGGCGCCAAATGTAATCGAGCAACATTTTTCATTCTTGTATCCCGACCTCCACTGAGTAAATAAAGTCATCACAACAAAAAGGAAATTCCTCTGTTTTTTTGTTCCGTTTGTGGCGCACTGACACTCCTGATGGATGGATGGATGTGTGTGTGAGAGACAGAGAGTGAGAGCCTGGGTGGGAATTCTGCAACAATAACGCTTTTCCACCTTGTAGAACAACATGACAGAGGAATTTCCCTGGAATTCTGCTCTGTGTGGGGGTCTGTGTCGAACGCTGGGAGAGAATGCAGCGCGGTAAATGCCACGGAAATGTAAAAGACATCACACACAGCCTGCAGGAATGTCTTCTCTATAGGGAGGAATTAGCATGCAGGAAAAAGACACTCACTCTTACTGTGCTCCGCCTGGACCCCCCAACAACACACACATTTAGCCTATTACACACATCTACAGCGTCACAGCTGTCATTTCCTGTTGATTTACAGTATAACATTGCAATTATTTTCTGTAGGGCTGAAATGATGGGTTCGTTGATCAGCCCCAGGAATTGAATTGCAAACAATTCTGTCAATCAATTAATTTTCCAACCAAAAATGCCAAACACTTTCTGATTAAAGCCTCTTTAGAACAGTTTTCTACTATTATCTTTGAAGATGTTTTGAGCTCTGGCATCTTGAAATAGACACTTCAATATTTTCTGACATCTTGGAATCTTAGCAATAAAAAAAATAAATAAATAAGAGATAAATCATCAATGAAAATAATTGTTACTTGTAGCCCTGATTTTCTTCCAATAAAACCATATCATTTCACTGTGTAAGTGATGTCTTTTCCTGGTTTTAAAGGCTGCATTATAGTAAAGTGATGTCCTTTTCTGAACATACCAGACTGCTCTAGTTATTTGTCTTTATACACTTTGACATCATATCCACATTGAGGATCATTATTTATCAAAAATCTCATTGTGTAAATATTTTGTGAAAGCACTAGTGATCAACCCTACAATATTGTAGCAATACTGAAATTAAATATTTGGTCAAAAAATCTGTGATATTTGATTTTATCCATATTGCCCAGCCCTGGTAAAGGATGGTAACTTTTATCTAGACCCATGAACCTCAGCTGAACAGTTCATTACAAGATTTTGTGCATTCATAATGCCCACTGTTGGATTTGTTACGGCCTCAAAAGCTTATCATTTTGTTGTATTTCCTGGGAACTGGAAAAAGGGGAATTGCCGGATGCTTTAAAAATGTTTTCTGCATGTTGGGAAGCTGATGAAAGGAGCAACACGCCAGTAGACCTTTTTTCCAAAGTGGCTGCATCTGGACAGTAGATCAGGTTTTGCTCTGATACCTCAAGGCTTTTTTTCCCAATCTCTTATAACCCTCAAACACATCTACACTTTATGGTTTTAGGAAGTCAAGCTGGCGTATGTGTGTGTGTGTGTGTGCACGTGTGTGTATCCATTTACCCTCCCTGAGGTGGAAGACAAGAATAAGAGGAGGAGGGGAGAGAGAAGAGGCTCTTAGTCTGTCCGTCAGGCTATTTCTGACTGCTGCCATTTCTCTGATTAGATTATGGAGAAACAGAAACCTGGCCCTCCATCGTCCTAACCTCGCTCTCACTCTATCTCGCTACATTTCGCTCACTCCCTCCCCAACCTCCCTCCGCATCATGCGTAGCTTCTCTCTCTCTTCCACTTTTTTCTCTCAGTCCTTACCTCTTGCTCTGGTGTCCATATGTCTGTCTTTCCCTCTCTGTCCTGGTGTGTCTCCTCCACCTTCTGCTTCTGATACAAATGGAGGGGACTTCAAGGTGTGAGAGAGAAGCAAAACAGAGAGGTAAGCAAGTGGGAAAAAGGTCAAACATGGGAGGAGAGAAATGGAGGACCAGTATATTTTTGTTACCTTACTATGAATCTCTTCCCTTGGTCAAAGACAAGGACCCAAGCAGCAGCAGATGCCCCTGCAACATAGAGCCACAAGATCAACATGAATGGATTATCATACGAGCCTATCAGGCACAAGCCCGGGGCCCAGAAGTGTCAGGGCCTCCCTGGTCTTCACCTGCAAAATGTCAATCAAATTAGTACCAGCCTGGGAGGGACTCAAAAAGACCACAAAGAGATACAAAGGAACAACAAAGAGAAGCAAAACAGCAGCAAAACAAACATTAAGAGACACAAAATGACTACAAAGAGACAAAAAACAACCAAAATAGACATAGCATTACCTCAAAAAGACAGAAGAATGACGACAAAAAGATGCAAATATATCACAAGGGGACAAAAAAAATACCACAGAGGCGTAAAACCATAAAAAGATGCTTGAAAGCTACAAATAGACACAGAATAACAAAACAGGAAGCAAAACCGCCAAAATCTTTGTGTTCTGCTTTCATGTAGGAAAGGTGGTGGGGCCTTTTGCATATCTGCGACCAGGGGCCCCACTGTCTCATAGTCCACCTATTGCTGCTTCTGAATAAGCTTGAAACAGCCGCCCACAGACGCCATGGGACATGAGCAACTCGCATTTGCAGCCAAGCACCCCACATGACAGGATGTAAATAAAGACATTTACACCATAAATTCAGGCAGACAAGGCTTAAATATGAGCAAATAAATCTCCAGTCCAGTCTAGGTCTCTGGCACTCAAAATCACTGAACACAAATATGCCAGAAAATGAGGACTACCCCAAACCGCACCAAGGTTGTGACCCTGACTCACTCAAAGCAGTGGGTATAGAGGCCATGGGAGCTGGACTACTTTCCATATCTGTAAAAAGATATGTTGTCATGAAATACCGCAACACCACCTTCTTAAGTCCCTTACACCTCATCTCTCTCCTCATTACAGGTGATCAACTTCAGTGGAGCATCGGAACCTATACTGAGGATTCAAGTCCCATGACGTTACAAATTTTGGATATTGTTATTTTTTAGAAATGTTTTTGTATGGAATTATATGGCATGTATCTGGTGTTGATTATGTGATGAATTTGCTGGCCTTGAGTGCAGTGGTGCTTTGTTGGAGTTGCCCTGAGTGTGTGTGTGCACAATCACTTCATTGATTACACTTGTGACAATTATCCAGTGCTGCTCTGATTGCCTGGCACCTGACATCAGCTGCCACTTATCTTTATATGCCCTAATGAAGACATTAAGTTTAAATGTGTAGGTGCTAAGCCCAATTATTAAAAGCATTTTAACTCTGATAAAACAGTGTGCCTCTGTATTTTTTTGGCTATTGCTTATTGACAAAATAAATAAGTCTAACCTCTCCCTCCTTTTTCTGCTCAAAATGTACTTTCAAAGGACCTCCAGTCTTCCTTCTTCATATTATAACCCCTAATGTTAAATTAACACAACAAAAGGATTTATTGAGTAGTTTGGATAACTCAAACTGCTCTTTTTACACACATTGAAACAGTACTGTGTTTATCCAGATAAGACCCTGTTCCTATGGGCATTTATTGTGAGTGTAACTAGTGTTTCCAGTTTGTGTACTAGAATGTGTTGCGTGTACAACTGAACAATGCTGAGTTATGTGTGAAATTTGGCTCATGCACACCAGGGTTTATGAATGCTAATCTCAGCTCTGTAAATAAAAAGATTGGTGAAGAAGTTTGGGTGTGTTTGATTTCAGTGCAGTTGCAGTGCAGCCTGGGCAGCAGCAGCCAGGTGGAGGTGGTGAATGATGAACGACTACTAGAGGCTCTCCCATTATCATATCTGTCCCTGCTCTTAACGGGGGATTTTCATCCGTGTCCCTCCGCACTCCCTCTCATTCCTCCCTCCCTCTCTCTCTCATTGTTCTCCCCCAGGAAAGCGATCGATTTCACCTCCATTACCTTAGTCCTCTCAGCTTTAAAGATGCTCCTCATTCATGCAGCACAGTTATCACAGCCAACCTGCTGGAGGCTTTTATTTTGGTTTTGCTCAAATGAGACTCGTGGCTCTTGTGTTCACGCCCGGAGTTATGGAGACTTTGTTGCGCTTCGGGGACAGACCGGCGGACCGGGGTTGCACACACCGGATACCGTCCGGTTACCGCAAGGCAATCACGTGACAGTCCCCTGGGAGAATTAGCATAAAAGACAAATAAAGGACCCCACCAAAAACACACCAGTCTGCCCTCCTTTCTTTTAAAGAAAAGGAAAGAATCCATTCCGCCTAATTCAAACCTTGCTCAGGGACAGCTCGCGTGGCAGATTGCAGCCTAATTAGTTTAGAGGGAATTTAATTCAATTAACTTTCCACAGCTCCGCGCGCCCCGCCGCTGGGCTGCTTTCAGAGCGCGGGGCCAGAGCTCGAGATCTAATTAGCGTGTTTGGAGAAGCTCTCCTGCGCGCGGCCATCCCTCGCTGCTCCAGCTGTGGTGTGCGTGTGTGTGTGTGTGTACTGTGGTCTCCCGGGACCTGGTTTTTATCCTAAAAAGCTTCTTTTTTAAGTAACATGCCGCTATCCATTAGGATAATACAGGTCTGGTGCCGCAGTGGAGAGATGTATGCAGCATGCGAATAACCGCAGCTGCTCTGCGTCATATTCCAGCTGATGAATGCATGTTGGATTGATGTAAGAGTGGACTTAAATTAGTGTGAGTGTCATTTGATGGGTTAAAATTAATGACCACATTTTGTGGCAATTGACAATAGTTCAGCCTGACGAGCCTTTGTGCTGCATAATTATTTTGTCTTATGTTGCAATTCACGTTTTTGAGCGAATCTGATGGTAATTTGTGGAGTTTTTACTTACATTATGTTGAGTCAAACTCATCAAGCAAATATGATGCTGTAAATGTATGTAAATATAACTACTAGTCTTATTTTCTGTTTACTTTATATCTAATTGTTAAGTTTACTTAAAATGTAGTTATATTTACTTAGTTTTGTGAAGTTGTAACTTAAAAGTGACGAGACTGATTAAGTTTTTGCAGCTTCAGTAAACTATTTTGAGCAATATATTAGTGTTCTGCCGGCTGCAAACTAGTCAGTTATTCTTGTGTTTTCTTAAACATGGTAAAAAAGCATAACTCTTACATCTCCTAACTTCATCATTGGCAAAATCTTCTTTGTGATGATCAACTTAAGTCAAACTTACTTTGGTTACTTGAGTTGCAAAACTCTTCACAAAATTAAGAAAATGCAGCAAAATTTTGAGTAAACTTAACAATAACCTTAAGATTAATAGTTATAATTTCTTTTTTCAAGGCAACCAGTTTCCAAGATTATTTTAAGTAAGATCAACTTGTCAGATTTTATGGTGTGCAGGGCAAATTGCCTCTAAATGTTCTGGTGTTTTTGATGATGTTTGCATAAATTATCAAGCTGTTTTTGTTATTAGGAATGACACGACTTCTCTTAGGTGATGCACTTTGGTCCAGATTACAGATGTGACCCACATATGGCCCAGACTGAGAAATAAATGAATATATACAGTTTATCTTGGTATCGGTGTTTTATTTTCCTCCTGTTGGCTGTGGACACACACTGATTATGATCATGTGTATCAACACCACCTGAGTGAAGAGTTGAGTGTAACTCCTACACTGGCTGCTGTTGCTCCTGTCTCTAACCCGGTTAGATGCGCGCCGTCGTCTCGAGCCGGAGCGTCATGGTACATTCCGGTAATTGGGGATTGAAATGCGGGGACAGGCGCACCGACGGGACCCCCCGGCTCCTGGCCCATCACCCCCTCCTCTCTTCTCCCCCCTCCCTCCCGCACCGTCTCTCATCCATCACTGGGCAAATCAAATGCACCGGCAGTCTCTGCTGCTGTAAAGACACAGGCCGGTATTAACGGTTGGGTCTGTGATTTCTGATTTTATTTAATGCGCAATCAAATTCACCTCGGAGGAAAGAAGAGGATCTTAAGAGGGGCGATGACACGACACATTTTAGTGACACTGCAGGTGGAGAGCCAGCTGCTCGGCTGTGCGGATCTCACCGGCCTGGTGGGTTTAAAGCAGGCAACTTAGTGGAGGATAAAGCTGTGGCAAATTTAATGGGTCCTAACAATTCAAATATAAGATCATATATATCTATATATATATCTATACATACATACACATATACACACACACACACACACACACACACACACACACACACACATATATATATATATATATATATATATATATATATATATATAACTAGGGATTTATTGTCAATAATCTAAACTATTGTTAGGAGTTTAAAAGTTACATATGAGTCAAATTACGGGCACATGCTGAGACCAAACGGGAAATCCAATCAGCGGTTCTGCGTATTTTGCGCACGACCGAATTACGCACAGGTGGCAATTAAATCAGCATTAGGGGACTCATTTATAACCTGACACAGTGCAATGACTACAGTGTTAAGATGTTCACGTCCTACCTATCATGATTGGCTACAAGTTTAACAATTCAATATGCACAACAGAAAAATTAAAAACGAGAAAATACACAGAAGTGCGTGTAAAATCTACATAATGTAAATAATGTTTAATGACTCTGACATATTCATTTAAAAGCAATTGTTAATAATTAAGATATGAGGGTCATATCGTAAAAAAAATTAATAGTATAATCTAAATTTAAAAAAATGTAGTTGTAATTTATTTGCGAAATAAGATCACTTATTACAACAATATATACAATATTTTAAAAACGCACAAATTAAGATGTTAAAACTATTGCAGCTATTTTAACCGTTTATATTAGTTATATTAATGTTTATTACATTAACCACAACTAAAATGTAATTTTCGACGGAATCATGCTGGCATGGAGGGTTAAGTCTTGTCAGAACACTAAACATTAGACATCTGCTTGTTTACTTTTTTCTTTTTTTTTGTCCACCAGTTGCATTTTGTTGCAGCTACACGGTAACCATAAGCTGCATGCTCACATCATGCAACGGTAAATCAGTTTGATTTCATAAGTACAAGACCGGACCGGTGGCACTGGCCCTAATTAACTCTTAATTTATGTGAGAATAATAGAAACGGTGTAATTTGTGAATTAAACGACGCTTTTTCAAAGCTCGACAAAGAGGAGGCAGACTCTCCGGACCTGAGGATCAATAACTGCCTCAGTCTAAAGCAGGAAAACGGCTTTCGGCACACGGGACATGTTCTTCTTTGAGCTCTCATGATGGATGGAGCTGGCAGCCTTTCTCTGTGACAGACAGCTTCACTTGGTTTTCAGACCACCACCGCGTGTCACAGGACAGAAACCGGGCTGGGGCCTCCCGCGTGGCTTTTCTTTAAACCGGTGTCCCATCTTTCACTCATCCCTTATCCCCTGTCTCTATCCATACACCTCTCCATCTCTCCATCTAGACCATGCAGCCATCCATCATAGAGACCAGTCTCTCCACCCACTCCACGAGTTATCCCACTGCCTGCGTCGTTAAGGCGAATCTGCATGCAGCCCCGCAGACCTCGAGTCGGTGGAAGAACATCACAAACAATTACAGTGGCAGGAAAGATGGGAGCAGAGAGGGAAAAAATGTCGGGAATTTGATTAGGATTTCTCTGCAGATCATGCCCCTTTCTTGTGTGAAATATGGACAGACAGGATAATTAATGGAGTATGAATTTAAAGCTTAGTGCAGCTTGTTTTACCCCTATAGAGGAATATATTTTCTCAGTAAAAAAAAAAGGAGGGGGGGGGGGGGGTTATACTCGGGTTAACACGAATGATGTATCAGGATCATTAAACAACGCAGATTGAGGCTTGAACGGAGAACCTATATCCACTAATAAAGAGACACAACGACAAAACACAGAAAAATTCGATTTTTTATCATAATAACCATTTAAATATATTCTCAATTCTTTGTTGTAGTGTTATGTTAGGTCTATTTCCTTCACAATTCCTTTATATAACGTGTGGTTGATTGCTCAGTTGTCTTAATTGCTTAATTAGTTATGATTACAGTTTTTGTCTCCTGCCATTAAACCTATTTTTTTTAATTGTGCTATTGACACAAACTGGTCACTTAAAGTGGATTGATGCTTAAAGTTAAGTCAATCATAACTCTGATTAAAAACGGACAGCCTTAAGTGCGTCCATAAAATGTCCCCTTCTAATAACCCACTCCTCCATGGGCCTATAATCCCTGTAGCCGGGGTTCCTCTCTCAGGGGCCCTCAGGAGCCTCTAGGGGACCATTGTGTCCCCCTCTGTTGACTCAGACGTCATGAATGCCAAAGATCCCCGTTACTGTTTCCGTCAAATCGCCCCATGAATGTAAAAGTCCAAAGTTAAAGCCTCCGCAGAGGAGAATTCTCCCCCTGCGCTGCAGCACTATAGGGCGGATTAGCGGCCTGGAAGAGACCGCTCCCCTCTTTGAAGGGATTAAAGTTTAAATGCTTTAAAAGCGGGAGCTAGGGTCGCTCCTGGATGCTCTTTTTTGGGGAGGCAGAAACGGCCTGGAGAGTTTAACTTTGAAACAGTTTAAGTTTCTCGGTAAACTCACCTCTGAACCCACCAGACGGGAAGAGGACACACAACAGACGGTGTGGCCTGGGAGCTGAGTGGTTAATGGAAGCCAAAAAAAAATCACAGGCGTATAACATGTATATTTATAAGTGGCTTAAAGAATATAAGGATCAGATAGAGATTTTTATTATTATTTTTAAGGATATATATGTGTTGCAGTAGCATATATTCTTGTTCATGTGTTCAGGAACCGAAACTTTTATTTGAAGAGTTTGGGGGCAGATAGGGGCAGACTAGGACCATGCTCTCATGGAAGGCAGGTGCATAAAGTCACAAAATATTTGCAGACGAGGTGCATTAACATGCGAAACCGATGTTTCCAAATTTGAAACATATTTTGCATAAATAATGACGTATTATTTGAAACGCAGTGACTATACATAACACGTAACACAAAGTCTACAATATTAAAGTTACAACTAAAAATCGATCAAGTTCTTAAATCTAACTCCGATTGTTAACTGCCTTGAACCATATGAAGGACATGTGATGTCGTGCGCAATAACGCACACATCCTAAATGTTGCAATTGACTCTATTCAGTGGGATATATTTCTTTAAGACTGAATTACAGGAAAAACTGCATAAATCAAAAAAAAAAAACAAAAAAAAAACCCCTCTTGTCTAAGGCCCTGCACACAGCAGACATGAGTGATGTTCAACCAGACCTGCGAGCCAACATCAGCACAAGACCAACAACTGTATCAACAGAAGCACCGCGTGCCGCTCCGCCCCAAACATTCACCAGCTCTCACCAACCACACAATAAACGCTTTAAACAAATCTTATTATTTATACTTATTTGTAGTTCAAGTGAGTACAGCGCAGCAAATGGCACGCATGCGCGCGCGTGTTGGGTTAATGAAATTAAAGCGCATCATCATGCCGCCTCTGGTCAAGCAGAGATAAGAGCGCGCACGCTGAAGCATGCACGCACGCCAAACTTAATAAATTTCTCGCATGCACGTAAAACGTAATTTCGGTTTGTGGGTTATATTATTTGGGGACATTTATCCACTAATAAAATGCAAGTTAATTTTGTGAACAGAGCCTGTAATGCAGCAGTCAACAGAGCCCGTAATGCAGCCGTCACATTTTAAAATAGCACCAGATTTGGAAACAAGTAGATGCGCGCGAGCCTGCCTGCCGGTTTTAAGCCCTCAGTGTGTGTGTGTGTGTGTGTGTGTGTGTGTGTGTGGTGGTGTGGTGTGGTGTGATGGAGGCCGTGTGGGATATGACTTATCACATTGTATGACACCGAACAATAAACTTAAACCAATTTATGAAGCGTCAATGCGTTTATGGTTAGCCTGTCGTGGTTGCTCAGTTGTCTCTGCAGCCACTTCCCTCTCTAGTCCTATACATCAAAGTGACGCTCACTCTGGTGACATCTCCGTAAAAGTGATCGGAATCAAATCAAAGCTTTTAATCTCACCAATCACCGTCACATCTGGACGCTTTCCCTCACATAAAGACTTCTGTGGCTGAGCTGCAGTTGTTTCCACGAGCCGTTTGAGGGGCAGTGAAACAATATTGACCGGGTGCGAGTCATTATTTGGGGCTCAACCTGCACCTGCTTATAAACTGCATTTTAGTCACGCGTATATATATTCACTATAACCTGGTCGGGGCATATACTAATCATATAGGCTATGAAATCGCAAAATTAATCTCACATTTAACTCTCTGAACATAGAAAGGATCAGGAGTGTTTTCTTTGGCGTCCATTATCGGAAACATTTCAATTCCAAACCGAGCATGTGGGCTACTACTTTTTATTAAAAAATGTTTTAAATCTCTACGGGCGTATAAAAAGGCCTTTCTTGTGATCTTTAACAGACACTGTATTTTATACCCAAGAAGTCCCACTCTCTGAGTGCTAGGATGGACTAAAGTTAATTTAATACCAAACATAAATTATAATTTACAAACCGGACGTGGTTTATGAGCATGTTAAGAGGCAGTTCAACTGTAGCTCGCGTATCTCTTCAAAACAGTAAAAGAGAGAAGAAACAACAATTTCGGGGGCAGAAAATAAGCATAGAAGTGGCTGTCTTGAACGGAATGTCCTTATTTCGACGACAGTTTGTGAGCTGATTAATAAACGCAGTTTATAGCTTTATTTAAGATAACTGAAACAGACTGACGCGTCATTTTGGTCATATGTGGGCTGAGAAGACTTGACTCACCAGAAATTAGAAACGTCCGATAAAGGAAACACCAACATTATAGCTGTTTTAAATGAAGAAGACTTGGTCAAGACTTTGGTTTTTAGACTGACGATTTAACTCTGCTGACACCTGCGAGCTCGCCGTGCTCTGGAGCGCGTGGGCGGTGCAGTGAGCGGTGGGAGGGGGGCCGTCCGTGTCCACGCTCACTCACTGGTGCCATTGTCATGGAAACTAGACCACCGCCTCGCTATTGTCTCGCGCTCTGCCAAGTTTATTATAAACACCGCGCGAGCCGCAGCGCGCTGTCAAACGGAGCGCGAGAGCAGAGCGAACTGCAGTCCAGGGAGGGAAACTGAAGGGAGAAAACCGAGAGCAGGAGAAAGTGAAGAAGGAGAGCCGTAGAGAGGAAAACATCTGGATTATTTACCAATATACACGAAAAACAGCCGCGTGACAGCGAGATATTTACCACAAAGCTGACAGGAGTTTTGTAGAGACGCGCAAACAGTCACCGGAGATACTGGAGAGACTCAACAACTCTGACTGGTTTGAACAGTTTACTCACTATCTCCTAAAATAAGGGGCTCCTGAAGACACACCCGAACCTCTGCTCAGACTTCACCTCGTCGTTTTTTGTTTGCAGCCCGGTGTTTGCACCGGCTGATCTCCATGTATAAGATGGATTACTCCTACCTGAACTCCTATGACTCCTGCATGGCGGCCATGGAAGCGTCGGCCTACGCGGACTTCAGCTCGTGCAGCCAGGCCAGCTCCTTTCAATACAACCCGATCCGCAGCGGACCGTTCTCCAACCCGGGCTGCACCCCGCTCAGCACGGCCAGCTGCACCCTGGGAGCCCTGCGAGAGCACCAGCCCACACCTTACTCCTCAGGTACACGAGCTTCCGTTTTACTCCTCTGAAGGTCTGCAGGGATGGAAAGAAAGGTTATGTGGGATGTAGGTCATTATATTAAGACTATATTATATACTAAACATTGTATTAACACTAGGCTATTTATTAAAATAGAAAGAAAAGGTTATAGAAGGTATCATTTTCGTAATGTCCATCGTTTCCTCCGGCTCGAGCTGCCACTTACAATTCACAAATAAAGAAAACATCTAAATATCAACACTGTTTTTCGTGTTTGTCGACCTTATAATTTATAGACTACACTTTAAGGCCTAAACGATTTTACGTGAATTTGATCTTAACAAAATTCCTTCCTGATTTAGGAAAAAAATCACTGCAAAAAATAGGATAATTTAGAATATGCAGAGAGACATTTGCATGTCAAATCAGTGTAGTAATTTACATTTTTATGTTATTTATCTAGGCCTATTTTTCAAATGACGATGCCTTTTATAAATTCAGAGATTTTTAAAGGTGAAACATTGTAATTCTATAACTGGGACAATAGTCTATATATGCACGTGCCCAATTTAGACAGGCTAATAATAATAATAATAATAATAATAATAATAAGAATAAGAAGAAGAATAAGAAGAAGAATAAGAAGAAGAAGAAGAAGAAGAAGAAGAAGAAATACGTCCTTAAACCCTTAACCCAAAACGAAATAAACCTTGACGAATCACACATAAATACTGTATACACCTGTTGGTCATAGGCCCATAAAAGACAGATTCATTTGCAGTCATATGTAGCTATAATTGTGTCCAATCCTTAAATTAAAATTTAAATTAAATTACACATAAATCACAATCAATAGCCTTATTTAAACTCAGTATTCATGATGTTCGTTTTCTTTTCTTAAAGAAGTGATTTTGGCAGGCTTACACATAGACTGAAATGCTCGCTCTGTATGTTGTAATATTTCTAACATCCGTGATATAATAATACAGTTTAGTTGCAAAGTGAGGGTCTGTGCATACGGACTAACACTCCCTGTAAAATGTAGGGTTTTATTATTAAATTATTTGATACATTCGATAAACATCCCAATTTTATCCCAATTAACACCCTCATTTGTGACTTATTTTCAGATAAATGTGTTTTTTTTTCCAAAAGTCAATGTTAGCATTATTAAAAAGAAACATGTTCATGAAAATGGAATAAATATGTAAAGAGTATAAATGAACCAGCTTTATAAAGCCAATATTGGCTTTTCAGCGTTTTGTTCTGAATCTGGCCTCTGGGCCTTCGGCCTATTATACAGTCTCAGTGGCTAGGAACACAATTCAATGGGTTTAACAATCAATTAAAACGCCTCAAAACACATTAACAATTGTGAAAATACAATCGGCTGTTAAATGACAAAAAAACAGCTGCTAACAAAAGATTTAATAATATCATCGTTTCAAAGTTATTTAATAAAAAAAAAAACCCAAATCTTATAAATTATGACATACGCAGGGCCTAATCAGTGTCTTCTGCAGTTTTAAACCGCGAGTCAGACTGTTTTCAATGGTGCTTTCAGATCACTAAACGGATGTTATTTCACCTCTCAGTCCCTTACAAGTTTTTCTCGGACCCCTCCGGCCTGAACGAGAAAAGGAAGCAGCGGCGCATCAGGACCACCTTCACCAGCTCCCAGCTGAAGGAGCTGGAGCGGGTCTTTGCCGAGACTCACTACCCGGACATCTACACGCGAGAGGAGCTCGCGCTGAAGATAGACCTGACCGAGGCGCGGGTACAAGTAAGAGCAACAGACCTTTGTTCTTCTGCTTTCTTTTACTAAATGACACTTAACTTAAACCTGAAAAACCTGAGCAAACTCCTTTCAAAAACATAAGAAGGTAATAATTAACTAAAGGAGTGACCCAGTGTTAGGAAGGACAAAACACCAAAGAAACAAACAAATAATGGAAACGTTTTAAAAAAACCCAGAAATTATTATTATTATTATTAATTTTTTTACAAAATAATTTTGAATATATAATCATGATAATCAGAAATATCATCATCTGAAACCCAGCTTTACCTAGCTTTAAAAAAAAAAAAAAATTCCTAAATCTAATTATTTCTTGCAATTTGCTGGACATTTCTTGTCAAGTTGCTCATTGGTTTTTGCCCCCCATGATTTTGAAAGAAATCAAACCAATTTCCTTAAAGGTTTATATAGCCTACGTGTAAAGGCGTCTGACTGCAGCACAAGAAAAGCGTTGTTAATGCAGTTTCAAAAGGCTTAAATTTAACGTCTGTCTGTCTGCGTGTCTCGGATACTAACTTTACCTCTGTCTGTGTTTTACAGGTGTGGTTTCAGAACAGGCGTGCCAAGTTTCGTAAGCAGGAGCGTGCAGCCAACGCCAAAGCCAACAGCTCTGGTGGCACCACGGGCAGCAGCTCCAGCAGCAGCTCTGGGGGGAAGAAGGGCGGAGAGCTGAGATCTTCATCTGACGACGATGAGTCCAAAGAATCCACCTGCAGCCCCACACCTGACAGCACGGCCTCCCTGCCGGGCTCGGCCAATGGAAACCTGGGCAGCCCAGCCAGCCTGAGCCCCAGCCCGGCCCCTGCTAACAACGTCTACGTCAACACCTCCAACTCTCCGGTCCTCCAGGGGCTGAAGCCGCCCAGTTGGTCCAGCCTGGGGCCGTCCAACCCGGCCGTGGCTCAGCCTGCTGCCCAGACTCAGGAGATTCTGAAGGCCTGGCAGCCGGCGGACAGTATGACCGGGCCCTTTGCTGGAGTCCTGTCCTCCTTCCACAGAAAACCCAACCCCACCATCAAGACGAACCTGTTCTGAAGCACAGAGGAAGAGAAAATGAGAACTGTCGACGGAGCAGTGAGGAGTTTCTAGCTTTTGTTGAGAGTCAGGACTTACCCATTATAACGCTGCATTCACTGTTGTAGTCTGCTGTAGCTCAGAGGCCCTCGGTTCTTCTCTAAAAAACACATCCTGTGAAACTGCTCAAAGTTCAGATAAGTCAAAGGTCTGGTCATTAACTCTGACCCCAAAATATTATGCAACTGCACCTGCAAAACTCTGAACATGATCAGTTTTATACCTGTTTTCACCCTCAAGTCAGATCTGCTCATACAGTTTGACAAGACACCACTCTTCCTCAGATAAAACTCAATCCAAGGATGCAACACTCTGCATGTACAGGCCCTTAACACACCAGTGTCCAAATGATGCTACTTTGACTGATAAACACATCAGATATGCATTCACACACTCATACACAGTTTCTTTTCCTTTGTCTTTTCAGTCCTTGCTCACTTAAACCCACATTCCCACACTCTCCGCACTGCAACACAGCAGCGCCGGCTCTGATGAGCATGGCGGTCAGGTACGAGTTTAAAGCAGAAATCTAAACATCACACTCCAGTCTCAGCTGGGGAAACAAAACAAACTTTTATCCTCAAGCACAACTTCCTCTAAGCTCCCCTGACACCAGAAGGGAACAGGGTCCCCCTAAATCTCTTTGCTGAACAGAGCAGGGCACCCCAAAATCCAATTAGAGCAGCCAGGTCCAGACCAGACACTTCCCCAGTTCATCCCTTCTTCCTCCTTCTTTACTGTATCGAGTCCTGACTCCCCCACTCTCATCCTCAGTGTGACCCCCCCCCAACTCTCCCTTTCAGGCTTTATGGTCCCATCCCGTCACTCTCTCTGTCCCATCATGCCTTTCTCTATCAAACAGTGGGCACTTTGTTAAAATTCAGCGAGGGAAAGCAGACGCAGAACTTAAGGCTCCTGCAGTTTTCTGCCCCGTTCTTTGGATGGACAGAGGTGAAAACACAGAGCAGAGTGTAACCTACAAACATCAAACTAATTATAACAGACTTCAGTTGTTGGTACACAGCTGGTTTCTCACTTTCGTCACAAACTGAAGAGTTTTTTGACAGTTCTCCTGCTGGACTGATGGCAGCAAATGAGATTGTTGCTTCAGTACATGATTTGAACTCTAGCGGACTTACAACTCATCCAACACTCTGACTCTTTTCATCAGTTTTTCATCAAGTCTCCCACAGCCGACAAATATGGGATGGTCTTTCTCATAAATGCAAGCCGGTTAAATGTTGGCAATATAGAGAGAGATGCAGACAGTTTCTGGATTTTTCTACTGTATGTGCATTAATACCCTGATTTTTATTTCCTGTTGACCTCTTTTTTTGCAAAAAGGCAAAGAAAGCAGCTGTTTGTATTTTCTCTCACCAAGTTGCTTGTGTATCATCTCTGTTTCATTTTGTAGCAAAACACTGAAACAAGACTGATTTCAGAGCTTACTTTTTGACGAGGATTTACTCCAGACTCAAAAAGCAAAGGAAAAACATGTATTTATTAATATTCTTTATAATGTCGGTGAGGAAACCCACACATTTATTTGAATTGCTCCATGAAATTTTGTGACTGTAAATTCCGTAATTAGTAATATAAATAATAGGTAGCCTTTTGTTAATTTCTCTCATGTTGCTTTACAGATTTATTTCATTGCGGAGCATCTGTCTCACAGACAAACACGTCCATGAAAACTATGAATCGACAGAAGCTCTAGTGAATGAGAAGTTATAGCACTACTCTGAATATTCTAATAAATCTACATTATGGAAGCACTACATGATGTGTTCAATGATCTGCTTTCTTGTGTGTTACAGAGTGATGAGAGTGTTGTGTGTTACGTGCAGCTCTGAGAAGCTAAATTTGTTTTCATGAACACAAGAAGCACCAGCTACTGAAATCATGATCAAATAAAAACTTGAATGACTGTCACTTATTCCATTTTACCGTACACTTTCTCCCTTTCCTTTAACGAGGCAGGTCTCCACGCACGAACCATAACTGTCTCATCCTCTCAGCTTTCCCTGCAGACGACAACAAAAAGGAGAAAATGAGCTAATGTAGAAAATAAGTAAATGTAATAGATTTTAATTGAAAAAAAAAAATTACATGAGCGAACAACTTATATTAACTTAACATAACCAAAGAGGTGACTACATGGAGGAACAAGAAAAAATGGAGTGTCAGAGAAATGGCTCTTTTTCACTCATGCACACAAACACACACACACACTCACACACACAACCGAGAACACTGAGAGGCCAAAAATGCTTGAAAAAGACATCAGATTTAACACATCTGCACATTTTCTGCAATATGGTTGTTTGGCTGATAAAAAAACCAACACAAATTGTACAACACATAACAGGCAAGTGCTGAAGCTGAGACTGCAAGTGAAAAACATTAGTTAAAGATGTTTTGGGGTCACAATGGAAATTAGCGGGAGAAACAGACAAAAATAAAACAATTACAAATGCATCTTTAGTCCCAATTATGAAACACATTCATTGAGAGTTTAGAGTTCTACTTCTGAGGCCACGTTATTTCTTAAAACAACTATAAACTGTCTTATCTGTACGTCTTCTAGTCAGAGGAGAGGAGGCAGGATTTAAAGTGAGAACAAATAACGGCAGTCTAACAGGTGAGTTAACTCTCTGATTCCTAACTGCTCAAGAATATTATCTAAACAAACCAACTCCAGTTACTGAGCATGACTTGGTTGAGTATTTCCCCATAATTTCCTGTCAGCAGCTACTGATGAGGTTCATGGAGTAGCAGCACCACCTGCTGGTTACATCAGGGAACAACAACATCCCTAAACCGTCTGTGACTTGCAGAAACCTACTTTTCTGCTTTTAATGTATCATGAGAGATGACATCTTCTTCCCCATACTAAAAAAAATGTCACGATCATAAAACTAAAACATAACAACTGAATAAAATCAGCAGAAAATAAAAAATAAAATAAAAAAACACAGGACAAAACAAAAGTTTTGGTAATAAATGGTTTCTCCCAGACAATGACAGTATTGATGGCTTAGTAAATCTTCAGTAGAATGATCGTTAGGCAATCTATATGGCTAGGTTAACAAATTCCCTGAACACTGCTCCACCCACACAATTTAAAATAAAATGAGTGATGTGACATAAAGCCCATCAAAGATGGGATAAGATGTGCCTTCTTCTGTAAATTGAAATTTAACGTCCTCATAGACAATTAAAGTGTATGCATGAGAAATGTGTGCTGGGGGAAACCTTCAGAAAGATATTTCACTGTGGTACTGCATTTATCACCTCATATGTATAACTGTGATTTCAGAGCATTAATCTGCTTAATTTTTTCAAGTGATCAACCATATACTGATTGTGTGAAGAATCTGTATGATGCATGTGTCACTTGTCAGTGATTCGAGGTATACTACGCAGGATTGTTAGTTACTGTTTAGAAACGTGTACAAGTGAAAGTAAAAGGCAACCCCAGAATCACTCTCTATATGTGTGGGTTTTTTTTGGCGTTGTGTCTCATGGATGGCTGCTGCTTGTGCTCAGGCACCTGGCCAATACCTTTTTTTAAAGCCCCAACCCCACCTGAGAGCTGTTGGGGTACACGCCCAAAAATGTCCTAGAAATAAAAAGAAAATACAGGCAGAGTCTCTGCAGAAAAATACTTCGCCACACTCTTCTAGTGGGTTGCAAGTGATGATTGAGAGGAATCACTTTTGCATATATCTATACATTGTTTTGGGGGTAAAAATTAGTATGTCTTCAAGAATACTTTGTGAAAAAAAAAAACTTCTCAAAATGTAACCAACTTGTCACAATCTGCAAGTGTAAAAAAAACCTCAACATCCCTGAAATTTCAGTGTTGAGTGTTCACAAATAACACACCAGAGGTGCTGATGGCTAACACTGTCACTTAAATGTTGTACCACTGTGAAATATGCACTTTTAGTTCCCCCTGGGACCGGTTCGGTTGGTTTGATCCATATTCCCTTTATCATTAAAAAACAAAAAAACATAGAACCATAAATACATGCAGAGACACTGGGACAATAAATTCCACCATTTAAACAACAGTGGCCCAAACATCATCACATCAGTACAAAATTTGAGAAATGCGTTGAGTTGAGCTCAGTTTAGCCTGACTCAAGTCAGAGCTGGTTTTCTCTCCTGTCTCACTTCCTGTCCGCCTCCATCCCAGAAGGAAGGGCTTTCCTCTGCCTGACCTGACATTACCCTTGAGTGCTCTCTCACAACTCCCACATTGTTTCCTCACATGTGACCATTAGTGAGGAAATAAGTGAGACTCAGAGAAGTACACATTGCAAAATACAGGCAGTGTGTTTCCAAGGCACTGGTTACTCATAAAAACCTTCTCTTTCATTTAGCTTTATACTTGACAGTCTAAAGTCCTCAAATCTGAGGAATCTCCAACTCAGGTAGGGTCTCCCAGGACAAAGAAAGTAAAACAAGCTTTACCATTAGCTTGAAGCTGCAGGTCAGAAGCAAAGGCATCGGTTGCTCTTCGCATGAGTCATATCTCTAAATCTGTCTAGCCAGAAAAATAATGTTATCACATCCTGCAACTTCTCGCTAGGTATCAAGCCGAGGGTTATGTAGTGACATTTAAAGGACTGAAATGATTTTCATTAAATAAGGCCACCTCTATGACGACAAGAACACACATACAGTACAAATGAAAAACAATGGTGGTTCTACAAGTGTTTTTTCAAAGTACAAATGAAGTGCAATTTCTCTCAGAAGGCACAGTCTGGCATCAATTGGCACGTTCCAGCTCAGTTCAGTTCAGTTCAGCTGAGATTTGGCCACTTGGGACCCGGTGCGGCACCGGGCCAGTTAGGACCAGTCACAGACCAGTTTCAAACAGTTCATTTCGGTTGTTGCTGTTGCTGCTGCCTTAGGCTCTCCAGCAGGATTCGCTTGTGGGCGGGGTCTAGCACCCCCGCCTCCTCCAGGTCCTCCTCAGTGATGTCACTGGAAAAACAATTATTGTTATTTAACAATGATAATTTACTTAAAAGAACAGAAGTATTATTATTATTATTATTATTATTATTATTATTATTATTATTATTATTATTATTATTATTATTATTTATTTCTATATGGATTCATCTTTCTGCTCAAAAGTTGGAGATTTTGCAGTTTTCAGTCTACAGCAACAGCTTTACTTTCACCCATTGATGCATGCACCACTGCACGAACGACAACATGTCTGAGAATGCATGTACCTGAGGAACTCCAGGTCGTCCCAGCCGTTGTGTAGAAGTCCCTGCTCATATCTCTCCAGCCCCAGTCTCTGTAGCCACTCCCCCACTGAGGACTCCCCAACGGACAAAGACGAGCTACTGCTGCCCCAAAGTGCCTGTGCAAGGGAAATGAAAACAGGAAATAAACTTAAAACTGCTGTAGCTCGTCACTGCTGCCACAGAACAAACATCATTAATGTCACTAGAAAGACAGATACAGTACTATGCTAGCTTATATTTTCCTTCACACCAAGAAGGATAAAAGAAAAAGGAATCAAGATCATGTGGTGGGATCATACAGATGACTGTATGAACAATTGAAACTTTACATATAATACTGTCAAACAGCTGAGTGGCTGAATTATGTCCAAGTTTAAGAAAGCCTCTGTGCTTGTGAGATTATGTACCACACAAACTGAGATGAATGAAACTACCCATTACAAAACAAATAAGGTACAGCTTTAAATACTGGCTGCCACTGAATTAAATGTAAATTTAAATGACCTTCTCACAACTATACCTTTACTTTTAGAGAAAAAATATGGTAGAGAAAATTTCCTCTCTTATCTTTTTTTTTTTTTTTACAGTAAACTGTATGTTTATCGTATTTATTTTTCATTTATAAATCTTTAGTTTTTTTTACCTCCTCTGGCATGTCCTCTGCGATACTCTCTGTGATGGCATTTCTGGGTGGGAAGGTACGGCAGGCGTCCAGACCCAAACCCATCGGCTGCCCTCTAAGAGGTGGCGGTGCAGACGGAGCGCGTGGAGGCTGCCCAGGAAACTCGCTCTCACTCAGTGTCTTTGCCATCTGGAGAACAGAACACGACTGATCGTCCAATGCCCCCGGTCCTCCTCCACCTCCTGCTCGTCTAAAGCCGTCTCCAAGGGCCAGTGGGGCAGCAGGACTAGCTGCTGGGATCCTGACTTCGGCCAGGTCTGGGTACAGGGGGCGAGGTTTGGGGAAGGGGGCCTCAGTAACCACCTCCAGGGCTCCCTTAGGAAGAGGAGGAGGGGGGAAGTCAGGAGGGGGTCGATTCAGTGTGCTTCCAACAACACCTCCCTGTGCTCCTGCTACACAAGCGCCTCCATCATCCTCTGAAGAGCCCTCTTCACTAATAGCGCGGACTGGGTTCCCTGTGATGGGTCTACGTGGGTGAGCAGGCCCTGAGGCCCCATAGGGGGGTTTGGTTCGAGCTCCAGCTGAGGGAAGAGGAGCTTTAGCTGCCTGGGGGTTTGCAGAGGTAGGAGATGGGAGAAGCTCAGGCGAGAGAGCAGCTGCCGACTGGTTGGGAACGCCCTCCAGGATGTAGTAGGCGGGATTATTGTAGCTGTTCTTGCAGATGGATGGATCACCGTCTGGTGCTTCCTGTTTAGGCCTTCACAATACACACAAAAACACAACAGGTGGTTGGCGACTTATCTTTTTATGTTTAATGGTTTCTACTTCTTGTCGCATAAAAAATGCTGCTGATATTTCCACATCAAAAAGGTACGTTACGTGATTGTAATTTTTGTGTGGTTAACTTGAGGATAACGTGTAATTGAGAGTGTCCGTACCTCACAGCAGTTTCCTCCTTGCTGCTTCTTTCTCCCTCCTCACTGACCTTTCCCAGCTCTCCCAGCTGTTTACGAACCACAGATGGCCTACATCAAAAAACATTATAACAAGTCAGCAAGTGGGACACAATAGAGAATTCAGAGATGAGCCTTCTTGCACATCCTTGGCAAATGGTGGAGGATATTAGATTCAGCAAAAATGAAAAGAATCTGCACACTGAAGCTGCCAAACTTTACATGTAAGTCATACTGGGTCTCCATCAGGCAAATGGCAAACATGACAGTGTTCAGATACTTTCCATTGTAACAAATTACAGAAAATGAAAGATTTCTTTAAAATGATGTTGGTTCCTGTTCCACATTTTCTCATAATGTTACAGATGTATCAGTTTAAGGACATGTTTGTGCTGCTTTTGTAATAAAGACATTTCACCAGGGATCAAAAGTGCTCCACAGTACTTTGTAATTCCTCCCTTGGATTATGGTGATATCGAATATAATGCTGATATGTGGATAGCAGGTTAATCATTCTACAGACTGTGTTCTCCTTGTCATTGATGTGTGTAAATTTTAACGAAACATACCAAGTTTTGCATTTTACTATAAATCTACATCAAGTGTAAAATTAAAAGAGTAGAGCGTGCTCACTTGACGTATTCATGTCCCACTCTGGATACCAAAGTGGATTTCCCTTTAGGTCCACCTGTTTCATCCTTGTCCACACTGATCCACTCTGAAATACAACAATAAAAAAGCAGTAAAGTTAAGCATGAGTCAAATGTCAAACTGCACCATTTGGACAGTTCAAGCCTGCAAATGACTGAATCTCAAAAGGCCTTCCGTAAGTCTCAACTGCTTACTTTACATTTCCTCTTTAGAAACACTGAATCTTTTTAAGTGGTGTCTTTTGAACTCTCCCTATCATTTCCCTATCAGCACACAGATACATATATAGAGCATTACCATAGAGTCTCTCCCTGGTTCCCATCCTTTCGGAGGGGACTCTGACCCTCATGGACCCCCTGATATTTCCTGTTTCCTCGCCACGGTGGGACAGGTAGGTGTGGAACTGCTGTGCTGTGCTGCCAATCATTGACTTCAGCGCCAACACACACTCTCCTGGCAGGGAAAAACACACACATGCTTGTTTGTCAGACTAAAAGTCAACTTGGAAAAGACCTGCATGGCCACAACACAAACATAACCATTCTCTTCATACCGTAGGACTCGTATCCATCCAGTGACTTCACTGTCAGCAGCAGATGTTGGTCCTGCAGGTACTCGATCTCCGAGAGAAGAGGTTTGAGCGTTGTTAGCTGCTTGTTGGACCAGCCCACACGCAGGAAGTTGACGTTGTCGCTGCTCTGACTGTCATTCTCGTAACTCTTCTTAAACTCTACAGATGAGAGACAGAGAGACAAATGCAAGGCAAAGGGGATGGGAGAGAGGACAAAGGTACGAGGAGGTGGGAATGAGACAAGGAAGATGTTTCTGTTGCATTTCATTCAAAGGTACATAACGAACAGGAGGTGGGGATGCAGCACAGGTCAAAAATGGATTTGAGCTTAAAGGTATACTGACGGCCTGAGATAGGGAGGGAGGGAGAGAGATACGAAGAGAAGAAACACAGAAAATTTTTATTACATCCACTTGGTGCTACATAGACCCTGTCTGTGCTGTAAAACCTGGTGGATTTCTATATGCCTCATTGGTTTGCTGTTCTTCTCACCTTCCAGACAAGTGGAGTAGAATTCGATGAAGAACTTGGTTCTGCTCGCCGTCTTCACTATGGCCTCAATGCTCTCGAACTCAATGTAGGCCTGCTCTGAAGATTTCGGCAGACCTACACAGAAACAGGCAGCAAGTCGGGATTTAGTGGAGCAAGTGGAGAAGAAAAAGGAAGATCTGAGTAGGTATTTTGCTCAATGCAAAAAAAAACAGCAGAGTGGAGTGAGACAAAAGAGATGAAACATGGGGAACCTAAAACTGGCTTTCAGTTTCAATAAATTAACGTTAAAAGCATCCAAACCCAAAATGTTATGAAAACTTAATCCGTGCTGCTACTTCTGCCAAATTAAGAACAAAGTATGAATGAATATGGAGAACAAGTAGCAAGGTGCTGTATTATTTTCCCTTCTGTTAAGCTATGAGTCTGACCACACTACAGGAGCACCTCACAAAACTGTCTAGATTTAAACCAGAATACAAACAAATCATCGTTAAGTTCCTAAACATGCAAAGATGTCATTATATTTTGAGAATCAGCTGTTATGGCCAAATTATGTAGTCTAACTGCAGCCTAAAGACAGAGAAAAAGTAGAAGGAAGAGAGGCAGAATCAGCACAGGAGGAAGAGCAACTGACACAAAGAGGAAATAAACAAAGAAAATTGATTAAGAATTTTTGAAGAATATAAGTTAGTCAATTTGTACCTTTCTTGGAGACAAACTGGGAGGTCACCCCAACCTCAAAGGTACCAAACACTGGGGAATGATCACTGGTCACAATATCATCTGTACAGCCTGACAGAACAGAAGAGCAAAAACTTTAAGTCTTGTTGTTGATAAATCATAGTATTTACCAAATAACCCACATATACAAGTTTATGATATTCATGTGAAATGAACCAAAAAAAAAAAAGTTACTAAAATTAATTTTTAAAAAAAGGGACTCTGTTAGACTAGATTGAGACGTGTGTTTAATGATTCTCCGCTGATAGTCTCACCATAGGAGTTGCAAACAATGTGTGTTTCTGGATATGACTTCCACAGGATCCTGTCACACCACGATGGAACATTCGTCCTCATCTGCACCAGACGGAAAAGCAGAAGAAACAGCAGAGTTATGAGTTGTCAGAGGTGTCAAGGAGGAAGTCTATCTGTGATACTGTCTGCATTAGTAAACATACCCCCGTGGCTTTCTGTTTCTGCCAGACATATGTGTCCCTTGAGCCACGTTCATAACGGTAGGTGGGTGGGAATGAGATCTCTTCCTCCGCTGAAAGTGAGTAGACACACATTGACTCCTTTAAACTCATAGCAGGTTAAGTGGAAAAGAATAAAAACTGCATGCTAACGTTATTCGAGTAAGGCTGACATTTTATATTTTGCATAAATTACTTACTTTGGGGAGCTTTATTGACTCTGCAATTTATTGGTCTCATCTGTAACATGTTAATTCATAAAAGCCCTGTTTCCACTGAGGGAAATATTTTTCAGCTTACAAACTAAACAGAAGGTCTCTGTCTCTGTGTTGTGGAGTTACATTTCTAAAAAGGAGTGTAATTATGTAGAACTTATACTGTAAGTATTGTGTCAACTCAATGCAGAAGTATAAATCAAACTTAAGAAAGAAGTCTGATAGAAATGCAGGCATGCTAACCAAAGCGTAGAAAGACTTTGTTCTTCTCCCTCTCCAGGTTGAGCTGGTCCACCTTCAGCAGGGGATCAAACTCCTTCCTGTTAATGTAGTTTAAAATCTCCTGCACACAGATAAAAAAAAAAACAACAGCACACAACATAAGGGTGTCGTCTCCATCTGCTGCATTTCATCATATCTGTGCATGTGTGTGTTCTGCTCCACCTGTATGTCCATATCCAGCCTATAGTTGAGGTCACCCAGCCAGAAGAGGTGTGTGAATCGCAGCGAGATGTCAAAGGAGCTCAGCTGTTTGTCTCCTAGTGACAGTAGGCGTAGGATATCTAAGTAGTTCTGGTTCCTCCTGCAGGAATCAAATAATAATAATAATAACAATACATTTTATTTATAAAGCGCTTTTAAAAGGAATTCTAAGACGCAAATATCACGTGTCATAAGAGGTAAATGAGTTATGTTTGTTTTGTGTGTCTGTGATGTTTCCTGACATACTGTAAAAGTGTATACACCAAAAAGTAAAATTGCAGTGGAAGTGCTAGAAGGTGTAAGACCCTGAAACAAAGTAGCCATAATAAGGCCTGTGGTAAGTACCTGGCAATCTTCTCATTCCCTGATGTCAAGTGACAGTTCACAAAGCCAAAAGATGTGCCGTTAAACATAAAAGACACACCCACAGCTCCTTTGTTACCTAAAACAAACATCAAAACAAACACTGACATAACTGAAAGTATGACAAGTATCACTTCATTGAAAAAAACAAAAACAAAACAAAAACACAATAATTTTGATCATGTTGTAAAAATGAATCACACTAAAATGTCAAGACCCCCTGCTGTGAAAATATTTAGTTTGGGATAAAGAAAAATCCAGAATGCTTCTCTTAATTTTAAAGTATACAGTTAGATTAATATCGGATACCAGGTGTTTTCTTTCTTTTTCAAGTTGCAATTTTAGTCTGACCACAAAAGTTGCTGTAATAAAATCCATATTAACCTCTTTAATTGCATTTTTGTAACAGAAAATGTCAGCCTTTTACTGTGCTGTTATTCCACTGGTCATATTTTGCTTTAGATTTTGGCCAGGATGTGAGGTATGAGAGAGGAGAATAGAGAGTGAATACTGAGCACTGTTGTTACCCAGCGTGTTGGCGATGCCCGTCTTGACACTGGACATTCCCACGTGGCTTATCCGATTCTCGTGCTCAGCTTTCACCAACACAGCAATTTTAATGTTCCACAAGGTTTGAACTGCAATCTACAACCAAAGACGACAGACAGTGAGGAACCTCCAGTCATCGTTTCCGCACTGTACAAACATTGTTTTCATCGCGAGTACACTACTGTAAACAGACTAAAATCTTAGTCTCCTCACCGGTTTATAATCCAGTTCTGTCTGTTCTTTCAACATGACACGCAGTGACTCCACCCACTCCCGTTCACACACAGAGTTTTCTTGACTTCCAAAGACGTACAGGTCATGAGGGATGGTGACCGTCATCTCGTCTAGAGTCTTCCCAAGGCCACGACACAACACCCATGAGGCCTGGTTTTTAGGTGCAGGCACAGAGCCTTCAGACAAAGTGCAAAACGTTACAATCGCCTCAAAAATACTCAAACCATGCTCTGCAAATACATACATTTGTGTTGTTTTTTTGATGCAACATATGAAAATATTTAAGTCAGTGTGTTATAATTAATGTAGAAAATGTTGAGAAGAAAAATGAATCTAAAGACATTAAGATTAATATGTGTGTGTTTCTGACCCATATTCCAGGTGCCTATGAAGATGGAAATCATGTCCGGCTCGTCTTGGTTGGAATGTTTGTTCTTCATCAGCTGCAGCAGCTGGCAAAACGCCTCCCGCTTCTGAAACACACACATACAAATAAGTAAGTCAAAGTGGCCACAAAAGGGCACCTTGTTTTTAAGCAGCAGCACTCAAAGTTTGACTAACAATCAGTGTGATTTTGTATGTTTTCACTGAACTTTTTTAACTCTTTCTGTTATACAGTGCTGTGGGCAGATAACTCTCTTTGGCATTTTCCAGCATATTTTCTTCATTAAAAGAGAAATATCTGAGGAGATTTAAAGGAGTTGAGAATCACATCACAGAGAGAGTGTCGCTGGAAACTGGATTCATACATGAGATTTGTGTCTGGGTCTGTGCCACAAAACCTGGCCCTGGTGAGTGTCATTCACCTAATTATGAATATACAATTAAAAGAGATATGTGAGAGTAACTTCTTGTCAGTAATTGTAAAGGATTGTGCTTTCTTGTTCTTACATCTTTAAATGTATGTCTGTCTGTTCGTGAGTGTGTGAGTGAGAGAGAGAGCGTGTGAGCAGACCTTGGCACTAGCGAAGATGAAGTCTTTCCTCTGGCTCTTGTCCTTCTCCTTCTCAAAAACAATGCCCAGTTTATTCTGCACCCGCTGAGACTTGATCAGCTGACGGACTGAGACAGACAAACAGACAGACAGAAGGTCAGAGATAAGGAGGGAGAGAGCAATACCAGAAGGAAAAGTGAGGTCAAGGAATAGATCAAGCAGGTTAAAGATGGCTCAAGTTAAGGAAGTAGAACAATGAAAAGACTTTTTTTTCTAAATATATGTCTTTACAGCAACTGCATCTAAAACAGATACCATTAAGCATATGTTAATGTTAATAACAGACATAAATATACTTCATCCCTTGCCTTGGAGCCTCAGTTTTCATGGTGGAATACAGCTAAAAACCTGAGACACTGTTCACATTGTTTTGTGGCAGAGGCCGTTCATGTTGTTCAAATTACAGAAAGAAAAGGTATGTAAAGGTATATAAAATGAAAAATAATAACTTTAATAATAATTTTGAACATGTCCAGTTGTGAAAATTTTAATGGTGATTTTTCACTGTAGAAAGTGTTGTTATACTCCATTACTGTCATTCTACAGCTGTAATAAAGGAGACACAAAAATTTGATGAGACCACACTCAGACGCCTGATGCCTGAAGAGAAAGGCACTAAAACGACAGAGCATTTCAGAAAGAGGGTGAATACAGGTGTTCCAGCACAGACAACATGAGGAAAATAAAATGTTTTTGAACATTAAAGCATTTAAAAATGTTCTGATAGAAACCCAAAATATAAATGGGAACCTGAAAATGAGCACCATATGTCCCCTTTCATGAATGCTGCTGATGTTGTCTACAAGCTAAACTGATCACAAGAGGAAATACGTCACTATCTGCTGAATAATTTCCTGGTGGAAACACTGATTACTCAGCAACAGTTCATAAAAACTGGGGGTGTTGCGTATGGAGTGATTGTGAAATTCTCACTCTTGTCGTGTGTGAAGGTGGTCCAGTCCTCCTGGCTGTCCTTCACTTTCTTCATCACTACCAGTCGTCCTCCCTCCACGTCCACTGACAGAGTGTATTTCTGACTCTTTCCTATCTTTGTCAGCTCTGCCAGGTAAACATCCAGCTTAACCTGAAGTGGATCAGAAGAGGAGGATTAATAACATACAAACTTACAGAAACTGGAGGTGTCTGTAGTGCATTTATATCCACAAAGCTATCTATTTTCAAAATCTTAACACCACCAGGGGTCTCCACAGAAGTTTAGTGGACTCTTCTCTCCCTTGACTGTCATAACACACAAGTTTGCTGCTTCTATAAACAATGTCAAGTGTTTTATATGAAGCAAGAAAGGTTAGAAATCTGGAAACAAAAGGCACAATTTTTATGATAATCACAATGTCCTGATCACACATTTCTGTTCGACTACTACTCACATACTGTCTCCATATTTACACAGAAATGTATTCTGACTTTGAGTCATGTCAGGTAAAATCTCACTGGGGTCTGTTTGTGAGTAAAGGGGGTGAGTCAGGTGCCACATCTCAAACCTCTTCATCTTAACAACACTTCTGTTCCTGTGCAACAGGAAGCTGCTGAAAGGAGGTCACCGCAGAGGATGCAGACTTGGCTGACAGCTAATATTTCAGATCATGCACCTCTTCTTCCTTCTCTGTCTCACCCTTTTCCTAATGTCTTCCTACTAATAATAACTAACTCCTTACTATAATTTTATGACAAATAGACAAAATTGCAGTTATACATATCTACTTGCATATTTATTATGCGTGGGACTATTGTACCAGAAGTAACAAATGCCATGAACTATGACAAAGCCACTGATGATGCCACAGGAAGTGCATTACAAACATTCCTGTGGTCTCACATCAGCTCTGCTAACAAACTTCCTGCTGTGTGTGGAGGAATATATGACTTCACACCCTGTTTAACAGTAAATCAGGTTCAGTTTGTCCTCTATAAAACGAAAATACCATTCTTCGACAATAAATTATAATAAAAAATATTTTCCAGAGCCTCTTATTCCTGTCATAAAACAGGAAATATGCCTGATATATGATTTGGATTAAAATATGCATACCAAAATCAACAACAGAGTGGAAAAAAGCTTTGATTTCCCATAGCAGCAATTTGGCAGTTATTACCATTAAGTTTCTTAATAAGTATGGGATCCCTTTGATGATTGCTAAACTGCAGCTCACATCACCTTTCTCTGATTTAAAAAACGGTAAAAAAAAAAAAGTCTTAATTTTAGTTGACGCACTTCCAGGAAATGTCAAAAGCTCAAAAGCTAGGAACAAATGACGTGATCGTAATTACCACCTCAATACCAGGGTTCCCGCACATGCAATATTTATGAATTAATTTTCATAACCCTCCCAGAACTTTTCTATAATATTTCACAACATTTCAATGACTTGATTAAAGAGGTCTAAAATGTGTAAGCCTGTAAACATGCACTTCTCAGGCGTTTGGGGATATGCAACCTGCTAGCGCCTGCTATCTTTACTGGCAAGTTAGACATTTCTGCCACCAACTAGCTGCATATGCTAACCACACCGGCACATACGGGTACTTTGAAAAATGTCGAGACCACGCCTCTTTTTGGGGGATAGAAAAACAAACATCAAACATATTTTGAGTCGTGTAAGACAAGTACTTTTTGAATAGAATTGAAACAATAGATAAAACAGGGTCTATTCAAAACTCTTCTCAAAACTCTTCTATTAATTCCAACCCATTTCCAGGCCTGGAAAACAGTTCTTCTAACTTCTTAGGGAATTTCATAACTTCTTAGGGAATTTCATGACCATGGGAACCCTGTATTACTAACTTTATATCACCCACTAAGCGGCAATTACAAATAAAATGCATGTTTTACGAGTTTGTAGGTGGTGTGATTGCAGCTGTACCTCGAAGGCCTGCACAGGGATGGCTTTGCTATGACGCATGGAGAGAGGAGGGAGGGGGCACGGCGAGGACAAACTCATGTCCTGGAGAGCTTTCAGAGCCTGAGGGGACAAAAAGAGAGCACGGGAGAGCAGCATTAAAAGAAAAAAATTAAAAGACAAAATGAGTAGAAACAAACACACATACTAGAGAAAAGACACACAAAGAGATACACTGCATTGTTTTCAGTGTAAGTATTGGAGTCAACAAGGAAACAGTTTCCCATTTCCTGGATGTGATCTAACATGAGCAGAGAAGGTGGAGCTATTGACATCACATGAGGCAAGATATGTAGCAGGCAACTTCCTACCCAGGCAGCTAAAGCCCCTCCTTATAAATAAAGTACAAGTGTT